>NW_015386970.1:145556-221313 GCF_001527695.2 Protobothrops mucrosquamatus
TAATAATAATAATAATAATAATAATAATAATAATAATAATAATAATAATAATAATAATAATAATAATAATAATAATAATAATAATAATAATAATAATAAAGTTGGAAGGGACCTTGGAGGTCATCGAGTCCAGCCCCCTGCTCAGGCAGGAACCCTACACCATTTCAGACAAATGGCTGTCCAGTCTCTTCTTAAAAACTTCCAGTGTTGGAGCATTCACCACTTCTGGAGGCAGGTTGTTCCACTGGTTAATTGTTCTAACTGTCAGGAAGTTTCTCCTTAGTTCTAAGTTGCTTCTCTCCTTGATCAGTTTCCATCCGGTGCTTCTCGTCCTGCCTTCAGGCACCTTGGAAAATAGCTTGACTCCCTCTTCTTTGTGGCAGCCCCTGAGATATTGGAAGACTGCTATCATGTCCCCCCTCGTCCTTCTCTTCATTAAACTAGACATACCCAATTTCAGCAGCCGTTCCTTATATGCTTTAGCCTCCAGTCCCCTAATCATCTTTGTTGCTCTTCTCTGTACTCTTTCTAGAGTCTCAGCATCTTTTTTACATCACGGTGACCAAAACTGGATGCCGTATTCCAAGTGTGGCCTTACCAAGGCATTGTAAAGTGGTATTAATACTTCACGTGATCTTGATTCTATCCCTCTGTTAATGCAGCCCAGCACTGTGTTGGCTTTTTTGGCAGCTGCAGCACACTGCTGGCTCATATTTAAGTGATTGTCCATCATTTCAGATTTGTACTTTGACTGGGTCTCCCATATGAAATCTTAAACCCATTGTTTAAGATTATTTCTGGTCCAGATACCCCGGTTTCTAATGGTAGTCAGAAAACAATTACAGATTTTTTTTCTATGACGTAACAGTTTCTCCAGAGGCATATAGTTTGTATATAAGACAATATTATGTTTCTGTTGTTACCAGATAAAAGCATGTTTATTCTACATAAAGAAACCTTATCTATTCTGTATATACTCTTAAACAGATACAGTAGGGAATACTAGATCCATTTAAATCATTATTTGCCTGTACTGGACTTTCCCTGTACGGCATTAACAGGTTTTCTTCTTTTATGACCAAAGTAATATATATATATCTATGGATTTCATAGCAAAATAAACTTATTTTTGCAAGAAGCTTGCTACTTTTATTTAGTCAGTCTTCACATTATTAAAACATTTTATCTTTTGGGTTTCTGCAGGAGGAATTGAAGATATATGTGGAACATCATCCATGTGGAAATAATAAGATTTTCCCCCCACACACACACACCTTGACATGCTTTCAAAAGACCCTGAAGACATGGTTTTGCAAGCAGGCCTGGGACCCCAGAGTGATACAGAGCCCACCAAGTGGTTGATCAGATTGTTGTCGTCAGGGATGGGGATGTATTAACTTTTGTATCGGGTTTTTATTTTTGTGCGTTCCCCAGAGTCACTGTGAGTTGGGTGGCCGTATAAATTTTCTTAATCAATAAGTATGTGCGTTTCAACTCCGTTCAAGACAGCAATTAACAAGCAGCATGTACACAGTACTTAAGTCAGTTCAAAGCTAACAATCCTGGGGTGTACCAAAGTCAATTTCATCCATCCAAGACCCAAACTTTCCTCTTGTTAGGCTCCTGGCACTAGGATAAGATGGCAGGCATTTTGTCTAGCAGGCCCTGTGTTATGAAAAAAAATATATATTTTCCCGCAGAAACCCAAAGAGGTTCTTTTAATATTTTGCAAATTTGTTAAAATGTTCTTATTTCATCATCAAGTGTTCAGCTCCTTTTGAGTGGCTGTGGCAACTGATGAATTGCATCTGTATATTTATGTAATTAAGTATTTGTACAATTTATTATGCAGAAATGGTTCTAATTGCTGTCTTTTTATTTTATTTTTACTTTGCTGTATACCACCCTAAATCATTTGAGATCATAAATGCGGTAAATAAATACATAAATAAATCTAGTACAGAGATTTAGCTACTGTTGCATGTCATGTGATGGCTTTGCTTAACTTACGGTTAAGCCACCAGGCTAGACACCAGGAGACAGTGAGTTCTAGTCCCGCTTTAGGCTTGAGAGCTGGCTGGGTGATTTTGGATCAATCACCAGGAGAGTGTGAGTTCTAGTCCCGCTTTAGGCATTAAAGGTGGCTGGGTGTCTTTGAGCCAGTCACCCTCTCTCAGCCCAACTCACCTCACAGGGTTGTTCTTGTGAGGAAAATAGGAGGAGGAAGGATTAAGTATGTAAATTGCCTTCAATTACTTATAAAAATAATAAGGGCAGTAATTAAATAAATAATTTAAATCTAACTAGATAAATAAATCTAAAATTAAATTCATTTTTCCATTTACAGACAACTTCAATTCAAGGAATAAAACTCTTGCAGATTTTTTTTAAAACTCTAGTGATATCTTATAACAGGGGTCTTCAAACTTGGCCCTTTTGTGACTTGTGGACTTGAACTCCTAGAATTCCTCAGCCAGCGTGCCTGGCTGAGGAATTCTGAGAGTTGAAGTCCACAAGTCATAAAAGGGCCAAGTTTGAAGAAAGACCCCTGTCTTATAACTTCCCAGTCCATCTATTTCTTAGATTATTTAATCTTATTGTAAAAACGTTATGTTGAACTTCCCAAAGAATACATATCGTGAGCAGCCAAGCCAATAGCAAACACTTTTTCATCTTGTGAAACAAAACACTTTGATTTTGTCCATGGGGCAACCACTTTGTCCAAGAAAGACCAAGCATTCCAAACCACTCAACGAGATCCGTTTGCACCTACGTAATATTCACTGCTCCCTAATAAAGTTTTCCTAGTCAGGCTTAAATCAGTGGTCTTAATTACTAGAATATCTGCCAGGTTACACGGTGGTCTTTTACTATGCTTAGAAGCAAATTTAACAATCTACACAATTATGCCAACACAATTTTTTTTATTAGTTCATCCTAGTTGCTTACTTTATTGAATGCAGTAACTGGGACATCAGACAACAGCTTTTCTTTGATAACATAATAGGGATATTAATATCCTATTCTCCTACTCCCCATATAGTAATGAAAGAGCAAGGTTGCACACATGTCCAGACACTCACCTGCTGCTGAATAAAATGTTCTTACCCAATAGCCACAGAAGTTTCCACTAACACTGAAAATCAACCCTTTAGAACTGAAGCCGACTCCATCACTTTGTTCAATGTAAAAAATAGTTGGGCCCAATTCAGAGAAATACAGAATATTTAATATAGAGGATGCTTTTGCTCATTTTCAAGCAATTTCGAATTTTCTAAGCCACACTAAAAGCAACTATTTCCAATCCCTTGAAAGAAATTCCCATAATCAAAAGGACCCTGTGTTACACAGGTGGGAAACGAAAAAAAACTTGCTACAATATGGAGTTTAACACAGGTACAAAGAGAATCTTACTGGATTCAAACTGCTTAGTTCAGGGGTCTTCAAACTCAGCCCTTTTATGACTCATAGACGTCAACTCCCAGAATTCCTCAGTCAGCGTGCCTGGCTGAGGAATTCTGGGAGTTGAAGACCATGAGTCATAAAAGGGCCGAGTTTGAAGACCCCTGGCTTAGTTCATCTTTACTAAGAACTTGGCATACAATTCCTAAAATTGCCAATTGTAATAAAGTTATTTATAACCAAATAATAAAGTTGGAAGAGACCTTGGAGGTCATCTAGTCCAACTCCCGCTCAAGCAGGAGACCTTATACCCGTGGTGGCGAACCTATGGCACGCGTGCCACAGGTGGCACGCAGAGCCCTCTCTGTGGGCACGTGTGCCATTGCCCCAGTCCTAGGCCTTCAGCTGGGTTTTATAAAACCTTTTCGCTTTAGGCCTTCACCGCCATGTGCAAAAAAAAAAGGTTCAATCAATCAATCAATTTCAACTTCTCGCGGGGAAAAAAAGATCTCGCAAAGTTGGAATTGATTGATTGAACTTTTTAGTCCTGCCCAGTCTGCCGTTACCACTGCAGCCACGCCCACCATATAGGCCACGCCCACCCAATGGGCCACGCCCAATCGGCACCCGATGATGCGTAAGTGGGTTTTTGGTTGCCGTTTGGGCACTCAGTCTCTAAAAGGTTCACCATCACTGCCTTATACCATTTCAGACAAATGGCTGTCCAGTCTCTTCTTAAAAACCTCCAGTGACGGAGCATCCACAACTTCTGGAGGCAGGTTGTTCCATTGATTAATTGTTTTAACTGTCCGGAACCTTTTCTTTATTTCTAGGTTGGATCTCTCCTTGATAAGCGTCCATCCATTGCATATTCAAAATATAGTGCTCCACTTATGTTTTTGCATTCTATTTCCATCTCAAAATAACACATTTGTAGATACTTAGGCCAATGGCTAACCTCTCAAAGGAACCCACTATACATAGCACTCAAAAGCAAAATTTCTAAGGAAAACACTTTATTTTGATAGATGGAGAGGAGAGAGCAACCTAGGCTGGCAGAATTCCTGCAGTTAAATATTTTAACAGTTTAAACATCTGAAATAAATTGAGCACAGGTTCTATATTTCCCCCTTTTGTCTCCCTAGAAATATCGTAGAAAACCTTAAATATAGCCACCAGAGGCCAAGAAACCCCATTTTCTTTTCTCCCCCATCAGGTATCATTATACTTTGTCAACCATTAAAGACAGGGAAGGGCTTTTAACTATACAGGTAGTCCTCACTTAGTGACTTCTTGTTCAGCAACCATTCGAAGTTACAATGGGGCTCAACAAGGAGACTTATGGCCAGTCCCTGAAGTTGTGGCTGTCGCAGTGTCCCCACAGTCACATGATTATGACTGGGGCACTTGGCAACTGGCACACAGTTACAATGGTCACAGCTTCCCACGGTCACATCATTCCCATTTGTGATCTTCACTGCCAGCTTCCAATAAGTCAAGTCAATGAGGAAACCTGCCATCACATGATATTGTACTTAGTGACCACACACAATTCCTTAACAATCACAGTCGGCACGATCACATGGTTGTTCACCTTGCAAATGCATTGCTTACCACAGGGAAGGGCAATCAATTTTCCCAAAGGGCCACATGAGAAACTGGGAATGCTGTGGAGGTTTATCACCACCACATCCCATCACCACGGCCACTGTCCCGCTACCAATGCTGCTGATGCTTCCCCACTCCTGCCCCACCGATCCACCAATGCCCTGCCCACCAACGATGCCCTGACCCCCCACTGCTGCCCTGCCCCTCACCCCCAACACTGCCAGTGCTGCAGGCCAGACTGGGACCACTATCACCACACAATCCCCCAGGTCAGATGTGGCCCACAGGCTGTAAAATGCCCGGGTCTGGCTTAGCAACTTCCCAGTCCCAAATACAATCATTAACTGAAGACAAGCTCCACTTCTTCATCGTATACAGTTATGGAAATCGAACTGCCCCTTGGCAGTCGAAAAGATTCTCTCGTGTTTTCCCTCATGCCCCTTTACATGCCTTTACAGACTGGCAGAACAAAGCAAGCTTTACCATATCATATCATAGCAATTACTGCTCCTTTGACAGAAGAGAACATTGACTAAAAAAACAAACAAACCCTCCCAGATGCAAATTTCTGTGGGTTGGGACCACGGTGCTTGAATTAATTTTAATTAAT
The DNA here is from genome assembly GCF_001527695.2 of Protobothrops mucrosquamatus. Classification (NCBI taxonomy): domain Eukaryota; kingdom Metazoa; phylum Chordata; class Lepidosauria; order Squamata; family Viperidae; genus Protobothrops; species Protobothrops mucrosquamatus. The sequence continues at coordinate 151,177 of NW_015386970.1, forward strand.
TTTAAAAAGCAGGTAGTAATAATCTGCAGACGGGAAGAATTGAGGTATCTAAAATGTAGAAAACACGGTCTTTCTTGCAAAAACTCCCAGGTAATGCAAAACAAACAAACAAACAAACAAACCCCATTCTGGAAACTTTGGAGAGCAGATAATTAGGAGTCAACAGCAGAGAGCTAGCGCAAACTCAGTAACTCAGGTCACACTAGCCATCATATGCTGGGTTGATTTTGCTTTAAAGCAGACATGTCAAACACAAGGCCCAGGGGCCGGATGCAGCCCGCGAAGTGGTTTCATGTGGCCCGTGAAGCCATCCTGGAAACAGTGAGGGAACGGCCCCTACTGCCTTGGCCCTGGCCCAGGGCGGCCAGGAGCCAATGTATAATTTTGTGGTGGCCATCTATGCTGAAATGCATTCAGTCTTAGCTCCACAAGGCCGTCTGGAAACAGCGAGGAACCAGCCCCTGCCGTGCCGGCCCCTCCCCCTGGGTGCATGCTGGGAAGGTGTCACTCTTTATGAGGCTCCTCCAGTGGACCATGGCTTGGCACTTGCCCCAGTCCCACCCTCTTCTGCCAGAGACCCTCACATCTGTCCCATTCCTGCCCAGGCCCCCACAGGCACCCTTGACACGAATGATGTAGAGCTGGCCAAGCCCACCCAATAGGCCACACCCACTCTATCCACACCCACCCAGTAGGCCACACCCACCCGGCCCCCCGAGGGCAACCGCAATGCTGATGCGGCCCTCAATGAAATTGAGTTTGACACCCCTGCTTTAAAGTGTTGTATGATCCCAACCAGTGGTGGGATTCGAATATGTGAGCAACCGGTTCTCTGTGTGGATGGTGCTTCCAGAAGTCCATTCTGGGCCTGGGCAACAAAAAATTAGCTACCGGTTCTGCCGAAGTGGTGCGAACTGGCTGAATCCCACCACTGATCCCAACTACTCTGATTGGTAAACAGTGGCTTTAGGGTGTTCTTATACTAAGCCAACCAATTATTTATCAATTAAACCATAAATAACCCCCACCCACCCGCCCCAACAAAAAAGCTAGGCAGAATGTGTATTTTTTTTAGTCTTTGTATTTAAGGATAGGACACCTGGGAACCACAAAACATTGCTGCCGTAGAGAAATGCTTCTATTCTGACACATACCTATCCATGTCTTCTAGGATAGCCCACTCAATTCCCACATTTCTCATGTCAGTCAGCGTTGCAGGGTCACTGAGTTTACTCAGATTTTTTTCCCCACTTGGAATGGTTTTCAACAAATAAGTTGTGTTTCTCCAACTCCAGACTTTCTTTAAACATATGGAATGTTTCCCTGTATGCATAAACTGTAATGCTCCAACTATGAGAAAATATGTATCTCCTACAGGGGTAGGCAACCTTGGCTCTTTTATGACTCATGGACTTCAACTCCCAGAATTCCTGAGCCAGCATGGCTGGCTCAGGAATTCTGGGAGTTGAAGTCCACGAGTCATAAAAGAACCAAGGTTGCCTACCCCGTCCTATACTAATCTCTGCAGGCCAAATTGGAGCCTTAATCTGCTTTGCTTCTGAGGGGAAATAGGATAGCTGTGGATCAGAAGTAAAAATATATATATTTATAGCTGTGTTCAGTAATACACTTAATTTGGGCTAACCCACTGTCTTCACACAATACAGGTAGTCCTCTATTTACAAGTTCATTTAGTGACCATTTGAAGTTACAACAGCACTGAAAAAAATGTGACTTATGACCGTTTTTTACACTTATGACCGTGGCTGCATCCCCATGGTCACCTGATCAAAATTCAGATAGTTGGCAACTGGTTCATATTTATTACGGTTGCAGTATTCTGGGATCATGTGATCCCCTTTTGCGATCTTCTGACAAGTAAAGTCAATGGGAACACCAGATTCACTTAACACCTAACCGTGTTACTAATTTAACAACTCCAGTGATTCACTTAAAAACTGTGGCAAAATTCACTTAAATGTTTTGCTTAACAACAGAAATTTTGGGCTCAGTTGTGGTCGTAAACTGAAGATACCTGTACACTGAATCGGAAACAGGCTGGTTCACACAATATGATAAGCCAAGCAGAAAAAAAAATGGCAAATCTAGACAGCATACTAAAAAGTAGAGACATCCACCTTGCAAACAAAAGTGTGTATAGTCAAGGCCATGGTTTTCCCAGTTGCAATGTATGGCTGTGAAAGTTGGACCATAAGAAAGGCTGAGCGCAAAAGAATTGAGGCCCTTGAACTATGGTGCTGGAGAAGACTCCTGCGAGTCCCTTGGACTGCAAGGCGTTCAAACCAGTCAGTCCTAAAAGAGATCAACCCTGACTGCTCTTTAGAAGGCCAGATCCTGAAGTTGAAACTCAAATACTTTGGCCACCTAATGAGAAAGAAGGACTCACTGGAGAAGAGCCTGATGCTGGGAAAGATGGAGGGCAATAGAAGAAAGGGACGACAGAGAATGAGGTGGCTGGATGGAGTCCCTGAAGCAGTAGGCATGAGCTTAAATGGACTCCAGAAGATGGTAGAGGACAGGAAGGCCTGGAGGAACGTTGTCCATGGGGTCGTGATGGGTCGGACACGACTTCGCAACTAACAACAACGACCAATGTTAATGCTAACATTTAGCATGTTGTGAGAATGCAGTTGCCAGAGTGGTTATTAATCTGATTAATTCATTTATACATTAAACCTTTCACCTAGCAGTGAAATTTTCCATTCTCTTGTTGTGAACAAAGCCTGCCACACCTCAATCTGACATAAACAGAGATTCTTCTTCCAATCCACAGATGTAGCATTTGAATGTTTCAACACAGTTTTATGAAAGAGAAGACAAATATGATGGCAATGAGTAAATATTACCCAAAACTGCAAAATCTGAGGCAGATCAAACGTTACCTTACCATACAAATTGTTGTAAGTAATCTGTTTTATCTACAATTTTTCTCATGTGAACTAGTGTCAGATGGAGACTTTGGCTCTGCTTGTAGTGGAGCCATCTTCAGCTCACCATTTCTTCCCTGGAAGTCCAGACTTTAATGCCTAAAAGCGTGGAAACACACTGGAGCAATCACAGTTGAAGCTCAGGAACAACAAATCTGGTTTGATTCCTCAGACAGAGGTAAAAATTCAGCTAGAATAGGCACCAAGCGGACGGTTAGTCCACTGTTACTAGTGTGGAAACTATGCTAAGGGAAAACAATTGAATTTGTCTGTTCACACAGTTGAGCCTCTATTGCAATGTTTCTCAACCTTGGCAAGTTTAAGATGGGTGAACCTCAGCTTCCAGACTTCTGGGAGTTGAAGTCCACCCATCTTAAACTTGCCAAGGTTGAGAAACACTGCTCTATGCCATTAAGGGGCTCTTATGCTCATGCGACGAACATATTCTCTCTAAATGAAGTGGCTAATTAATAATAATAGTTTATATACTTGTATGCTACACATTTCTTACAACCCCGAGCAGTTGGCAACAATAAAAAAAATCAATAAACGTATAAAATAAAGGTAAAAGAAGGTAAGCGCAATGTTTCACTCACCCTCACCAAAGCCCTAAGTGAAAAAACATAGATGTTTATGGTTCTAATAATTGCAGAATGGGGGCCATCCAGATCTTGGAGATAAGGCCCTGCTCGGTTGGGGGGGAGGGTATTGTTTAACCCAGGGGTAGGCAACCTTGGCTCTTTTATGACTCGTGGACTTCAACTCCCAGAATTCCTGAGCCAGCCATGCTGAGGGGAAAGGGAGAGGTTTCCATGCTGAGCCATGCTGGCTCAGGAATTCTGGGAGTTGAAGTCCACGAGTCATAAAAGAGCCAAGGTTGCCTACCCCTGGGTTNTACGGTCGGTGAGGAAGGAGGAGAACCACCGCATAACAGTGCCTCCCACTCCCAACTCACCCAAACGCCGCAGCATGATACCGTGGTCCACGGTATCAAAAGCCGCTGAGAGGTCCAAAAGAACTAGGACAGCAACCAGGCATGCTTATTCACTCTTCAGTACAGGTAGTCCTCAACTTACCACAACTGAGCCCAACATTTCTGCTGTTAAGTGAGACTTTTGTTAAGTGAGTTTTGCCCCATTGTACGACCTCTCTTGCCCAGGTGAATCACTGCAGTTATTAAGTTAGTAACATGGTTGTGAAGTGAATCTGTCTTCCCCAATGACGTTGCTTGTCAGAAGGTCGCAAAAGAGGATGACGGGACCTTGGGACATGGCAACGGTCATAAAATAGGAACCTGTTGCCAAGCATCTAAATTTTGGTCACATGAGCAGGGGAATGCTTCACAGGTCGTAACTATGAAACATGGTCATAAGTCACATTTTTCAGTGCTGTTGTTAACTTTGAACGGTCACTAAACAAACTGTTGTAAGTCAAGAACTACCTGTAGTAACAAATGCAGTATATAATGGAGCATTTCAATAACTGTTACAGTAATATCCTCCAAGGCCATCCTCCAACACAATAACCACAATAACTTTCAGTTACAATCTAGGGAATGCACTATTCACCTCCTTGACGTTTAAAGAAAAATGTCACATTCTTACACAACAATTAGATTGATGTATCCCTTAGTCAAGGGCCACACCTCATTTTAACACTTCTGAATGGACCTGATATGACCAGGACAAAAATTAAAATTAATTTCATTTACAATTAAGTTGAAAATTGAAATACTATGATTTCATTCTAGTTATGTATTTAACAATCTTCTATCATGTGGGTTTCATATTTTGGAAGTTTCCAGGGGGCCTCAGGGGTTCAGGTTTAGCCTATTGTATGGGTAGTCCTGACTTACAACCATGTTTAATGACCGTTACAACAGGACTGAAAAAATGACTTACAATTAGTCCTCTGATTTACGTTCATCACGGCCTCCCCACGGTCACATGATCCAAAACCAAGGCACTTGGCAACCGGTATGTATTTACACTGGCTGCAGCATCCTGGTCATCCTTTGTGACCTTCCCAGCCAACTTCCAACAAGTCAATGGGGGAAACTGGATTTGCTTAATGACCTTACAGAAAAGGACATAAAAATCAAGTGTGACTCACTGAACATCCACCTTTCTTAGCAATGGAAATTCTGGTCCCAATTGTGATCGAGCACTACCTGTACTTAAGTATGTTTTAATTGAACCGACTACAATTGGCTGAGTTTGCATAACAAGCCAACAACAGCTAGCAACTCAAAAAAGGCAGGTTTATATAGGTAGTCCTCAATGTATGACCACAATTGAGTTTTGCTCCGTTTTACGACCTTTCTTGCCGCATTTATTATGTGAATCACTGCAGGTGTTAAAAATGGTGACACAGTTGTTAAGTGAATCTGGCTTCCCAACTGACTTTGTTTGTCAAAGATCGCAAAAAAGACGATCGCATGACCCCGGGACATTGCAATTGTCATAAATACATCCGAATGTAAATCATGTGACCATGGAGATGCTGCAACGGTCATAAGTGTGCAACAAATGGTCAGAAGTCATTTTTTCCCAGTGCCGTTGTAACTTTGAACGGTCACTAAATGAACGGTTGTAAGCCGAGGATTACCCGTGTAACACTTTAATCCAAATCGAGATACCCCAAAATGTAACTTAAGTGCAATGAATGAACCCACCAATGTCTCAGGAACATTACTGGCCTTCCCCCCCCCCCATATCCATATAGATATTTTTTTACAGTGTGAGTTTCTATTGGGGGGGATACTAGAGGTATTTTCTCATTCTATTTCAAGTGATATATTTCTCTAGCATATTTAAAGGCACAGTGCTTTAAAGAAATGTTTGTAACCATCTCTATGAAGTATGGACAGTTGTGGTGGAGAGTTTTATGGAACACTGCAAATGAACAAGGTCCTGGTAGCCTTTGGCTCCATTTATTATCTTAAGGGTCAAGCATCAAGTACACAAGACAAACAATCTGCTCTTCTAATACAACTGAAGTGCTCTAGAGAAGATTGTCCGTGTTACGCCTGCTGTACTGAATCCCCTTGAAACCCGTTCATATACAGATAGTCCTCAGCTTACAATAGTTCATTTAGTGACTGTTCGACGTTACAACAGCACTGAAAAAAGCGACTTATGACCACTTTTCACAGTCACGTGATCAAAATTTGGAAGCTTGGCAACGAACTCGCATTTTTTATGACGCTTGCCGTGTCCCAGGGTCCTGTGATCACCTTTTGTGACCTTCTGACAAGCAAAGACAAGGGAGAAGCCAGAGTCACTTAACAACCGTGTTACTAATTTAACTGCAGTGATTCACTTAACAACTGTGGTAAAAAAAAGGTTGTAAAATGGGGCAAAAAACTCGCTTAGCAAATATCTCACTTAGGCAACAGAAATTTTGGGCTCAGTTGTGTTCATAAGTCGAGGACTACCTGTATATGGGGGAGTACAGATACCAAGGATAACATTTAAAGATTTAAAAGCTCTTTGTATTCTTATAGAAGTAGAAAATTCCCTTTTTCAAGAGGTCATTATTCTACCTGGCTCTCCTTCCTATTTGGGATCCACTTTGAAGCCACAGATTAAAACAGAAGCGGAATGTTCAGAAACTGATTGTAAGGACACATTATTAGCAAATAATTTTCAAATTGCATTTGACAAAAACTCAAACGGCCACCCTTTCATTAAGGTGCAGTTCTAACAAGCCTGCATGCTGAAACAATGTCCATCTCTGGCATTTAAAAAGAAAATATAAGAGCAGGAAGATTTAAAAGCTGCAATGATTGAAGGTGTTTCTATCGGATACGTCCATTTTCTTCGTCCCTATTGCCGGTCACTATTGTAATGACACTTAAGCCTTGTTTTTAAGACCCAGCATTTGAGCAGTTCGCTGCAAGAATGAATGTTACACTGGTAATTGGGACACCCACTCCAAATACAATTTCTCTGAAAACACAATTGAAACTTGTCAAAGAAGTTTAATAGAATAGTTCAGTATTTCTCAACCTTGGCAGTTTGAAGGTGTGTTGACTTCAATTCCCAGAATTTCCCAGACTGCATAGCTGTCTGGGGAATTCTGGGAATCGAAGCCCATACATCTTCAAACTGCCAAGGTTGAGAAACACTGGAAAACTAAATATACAAATGATACGAAGGACATTCTCTGAATTTTCAACTGTTTATTCAGGGAAATCTAAGCTAATAGATTTATAACTTTACACATGCCCTAGAAACAGTTTTAAGACCTCAATTTCCTTTTTATAGGGTTTTCCAGAGAATATCATTTATGATTAGTGCGGTTAAGTGCATGTATACAACTTTGCAAAATCTAACTAACTTTAACAATGCATGTTAACAAACAATTCAGCCCGTTTTTATAGTTATTTTATTTCTTCGAAATCTATCCCTCCTTTCATTCTGGACCTCTCCGTGACTCATATAGTGCTCTTTGGTCCAGTTTTGTCAGCAAGGAATGTTTAATTCATTCAGCTTCCATGGCTGAAGTAAACTTGATTCCGAGTCTCTTGAGGTACTGGTGCAACAACTTAACACTGTGTTATACTGGCTGTCCGCTCCATACTTCATATTAAGACTATATAGCACTTCATATTTGATTTGCAAAAGGTGCTTTGGAGCATGCAGAAGCCCGTAGTATGCTGTAGTATGCAACATCTTAAGAGTAACTATGTCTAACATTTCTCAAAGTACAGCTCGGTTATTTACAAAAGCACACCATTGCTTTGGTTACCAAACATCTGTGCATGTTACATAAAATGCTTTCTCACAAGACAACCAGTGTGACGAAGTCACAGAGCTAGATTTGGAGAGAAGCCATTCCAACCCTTTATTATTATTATTAATGGACACACCAACTGCTATGGATGTAGGCATACATTGCAGAATCAGTTTACTAGCTGGGTCATCTCACCCTACCTGATAGCTTATTTTAATCATAATTTGCTAAAGCAAGCCTTAGTGCAGTGATGGCGTACCTTTAAGAGACCGAGTGCCCCTAAACTGGCCCCGCCCCTGCTCCACTCCCTGCCCCGCCCCCACTCCATCCCCACCCCGTCCCTTGCCCCGCCTGTCCGCAGGGCCCTCACCGCCTCCAGGGCCCGCCACAGATCGCCCAGGCAGCCCAGCATCGCCATGGCGGCCACGCCCTCTGCACCCTGCAGCATCAACTGTGCGCGATGGGGTGTGAAGGCAGAGTCTTGTCTTACGCTGCCTGGCTGCCATGTCCTTGGCTGCGCTGCTCCGCATGGGCCACGCTCGGGGGCGACTCTCCTCCAGGGGGGCTGCTGGTGAGGAGGGGGTTGCAGGGGGAGGCAAGGCTGGAGCAATGGCACGTGTGCCCACAGAGAGGGCTCCGAGTGCCGCCTCTGGCACGCGTGCCATAGGTTCGCCACCACTGCCTTAGTGTCTTATTCCAGGTGTAACACGTAAATGCAGTAGCTATTGGCCTACTAGTTAAAGCACCAGGCTAGAAAGTGCAGGAGACTGTGAGTTCAAGTCCCACCTTAGCCCTGAAAGCCATCTGGATGACTTTGGGCCCATCACTCTCTCTCAGACCAACCCACCTCACAGGGTTGCTGTTGTGAGGAAAATAGGAGGAGGAAGGTATGTCGGATATGTTTGTCGCCTTGAGTTATTTGTAAAAAAAAATAACAAAGGTGGGATACACATAAATAAAATAAACCATAACTTAATACAGTAAACACAATATCCGAGTTTAAAAACTACAACTACACTGGACAAATTAGCAGTCGCTGTTGGAATATTTTTTACAAAAAGCTCACACAGAATCAGGGTTGGAAGGGGCCATGTCAGCTATGGGGTCGAGTCTCGCATTTAGTACATGAATGCAAACTAAAGCATCCCAGACTGACATCTGTGTAGCCTCCACTTGACCATGTCCACTAAAAAGAAAGTAGTCCCTTTGAGTCAGTGATTCCATTGCTAAACTACTCTGTTAGGGGTCATACACCTGATGAGTCTGTACTAGGCTAGATCTTCTCTTTTTTCCCCCCTCCAGTTCTTGGGGGAAAGGATGATTTGAAATACCAATAGACGCTGCTTTTAAAGCAAATACACTTCTTAAAACCGGCTGCGTTGGCTCTCAAAGAAGATAAGCAGGATTCAAAGAACTTCTACTCACGTTTTATCACTTGACCAAGATACTTTTTTTAGTGTTAAGCAGTAAGAAATCACTGTGTATTTTGAATGGAAGTGCTCTATTTGATCTGACAGTTTATTGTGCCCTCTTTCCAAGACAATAATATGCATTGCCAGAATAATCTGAAACCCAATACGATACACTTTTTTAAAAAAATGAACTATATCCAGTTGTTCCAGCATTCCAAAACAAATCTTTCAGTGTAGTTTTAAGGAACTTTCTGCTATCCATATTACTATTTTTTGATTCGTGTCTCGATGTAAAAGGAAATCTATCAGAGAGCTACCTGCAGAAAGACTCCATATAGAAATCATTTGTCCAGCATTAACTACAATACCTGGGTGATATTAATCTGACCTCGGAGTATTTTCTGCCTAACCCTAATTAAATTAGAAGCAGGCTGCTCTTAACCTATAAATTCTCATTTCCCTCTGTCATTAATATGAAACAGGGTTCCTGCAATCAAGAGTTGGGAACAGGAAGACTTTTAAGGCACCTTTTATGGATTGTTGTGTTTGCTTCCACGCAGATTCTAAAATATTAAAGAATGTTGCCCCTTGGTAATCAACCATTCAGGAAAGGGAAAGGGAAAAGAAAAGGGAGAAAGAGAAATTCTCTCATTAAATGGAGTTGCAGGTATCTCGGTACCACTGTGGCAAATACGAATTTCAAAATAACTACGTTAAGACATAGAATGATGTTTAAAAAGATATGTTAAGATGGGAGAAACTACGTGTCATTCTGTAACTTGCCTAGAATATTGTTTTTCTTTCAAACAATAGCTGTTTTGACAACTGATGCACCATTTCAACAGTGGCAAAAGGATAGATCTAAATTTGTGTGGTGGGAGAAAGCTTGCGTTTTAAGTTGAATATAAGGCATTGCATGATGCAAAGGAAAAAAGAAGGGCTGGATTTCCCTGATTTGAAATTGTATTCTACAACTTGCTGTTTTGTTCAAATGAAAGGATGGGTGTTGGTTAGAAATAGAAAGCTTTGGGAGTTAGAAGGACTTGACCTGAGATTTGGGTGGCACAATCAAAGTGAATTATTGACAACTACATCCCTGTGCCACTAGTTTTCCTCATGTTTTTAATTTACATTCCCTTGACAAAATTCTAGTATCTCACAATAAGTTAGCCATAAAGGTGTTTTCGGGCACAACTTGGGTTTATATCTATTCCATATTCTCAACATGGCATGTCTAACGTAATGATTTTTAAAATGTACATTCTCTAATTTACAATTATTAGGATTTAAAGTAGGCAAAGAATTTATGGTTTTGTGTTTGTAAGACTGAGTCTGAATCGTGAATAAGAACATGTAAATTGCTAAAATGTAGAACCTTTTATTAAAATTTGAAACAGAAGAACAAGTGAAATTATTATGGTAAGGTGGGCTAAACATTTTGGTTATGATATACAAATGGAACAATGGGAAAATATGTGGCTGAAAGGACTGAAATTATGTTAAAAATCTTAAAGAGAATATTTATAAAATGATGTACCATTTGTAAATGTCACCAGAGAAATTGTCTAGACTAGAATTTATAAAGGCGCTTCAAATTTACATTGGAAACATGAAGAACGGGGCAGGCTATTTTAACATGTTTCGTGGATGTGTAAAAAAGGCAAGAAAATTCAGGGTACAAATAAATACACTGATTCAGAGAATTTTAAAGTTTAATATACAATCAAAACTAGCAGTTTTTCTTTTGGATTGAGGGACAAACAGTTGAAAAAAGTTATAGAACTTTGCTTTTGTACATGATAACTGCAGAGAGATTATTATAGGCACAAAAATAGGAAGATTCAGCCCTACCCACAATGGAGGAGTGATTGGTGACGATGATGGAACTTTCTGAGATAGCAAATTGTCTTCTTTCATCAGAGAAAATATTTACATTTGCTGCTAAGAGGAAACCCCTCATAGGCTTTTTGCATAAACAGAAAAAAAATAAACTTATGATTTATGGTTTTGATGATTAGACTGGGTAGATTATAGAAAGAAGAAACTTATCTTGTAACGATAACGGAAGAGGTAAATTTATAATTATATAATTGCTAAAAAGAAGATGGGAAGGGATTTCTTTGTATCTTTTTTTCTTTCTTTTCTATTTTTCCTTTTTTTTTTGCCCCTTTACCAAAATAACAGAATTGGAAGAGACCTTGAAGGTCTCCTAGTCCAACTCCCTGCTCAAGCAGGAAACCCTATACCAGCGGTTCTCAACCTATGGGTCGCGACCCCGTTTGGGGTTGATCGACCATTTCATGGGGGTCGCCAAGCAAGGCTGTCCGCCATTTTTTTCCCCTTTTCCGGCGGGTGCCTTACCTCCCTTGAGCTGGGCCAGCTGGTGGTCGGCCTGCTCCGTTTCTGCCACTTGCCAGCTACGCCTCGGCCGGCGCAGGGGGCGGAACCACGCATGCGCGGCACTCCCGGGCAGGGAAAGTCCTCGACTTACGACCAGTTGGGTAGTCCCCGACTTACGACCGGTTTAGTCCTCGACTTACGACCGGTTGGGGGTCGCGGCATTAAAAAGGTTGAGAACCACTGCCCTATACCATTTCAGACAAATGGCTATCCAGTCTCTTCTTAAAAACCTCCAGTATTGGAGTACCCACAATTTCTGGAGGCAAGTTGTTCCACTGATTCATTGTTCTAACTGTTCTTGCACTTTTAGCTTTCTCTTTGATTTTGATACTTTTCTTTTTCTTACTTTATATTACTTTATATTTATTTTTAATTTTCTTTTTAAAACATTTTTAATAAAAATGATATCTAAAAGAAAATGAGAGACAATAGTTAACCTGATGGTGTTGGTTTGTGGAAAGTACCGCAACCAAGAAATAATAGGTAACACTAAATCGTCTCTAGACTTAAATGTCAAACTGAGGAACTATTTCATACTCTATAACTGCCTATCAGTTTTTGAACATTCTTAGGCCTTCTTTGCTTAAAGACAAAAAGGAGAGTACAATATAAGCCATCCGTAACATAGGAAAGTGTTTATTTAATTTCTCAGGAAAATACCAGAACTGCAGTGAGTATATAAAAATAACCACATTGCAAAATAAAAAAAAACCACATAAACACAAAACGGGTTGACCTTTTAAAACCTTGTTCATGACACCATAACACCTACATAAAACTATCACAAGTCCTTGATTGTAACAAAACAGAGAATATGTACCCCAGTTCCTCCGGTCTCATATATAGCTTTCCTTGCCATCTTGAGAATTTAAAAAAATCTTGGGAGTTTTGGTTTGATAATTTAACTGGGTTAGTGACGACAAGCAGAAAGGTGGAGCTGTCAAAATCTATGCATGATCTAATGAAAAGTCTGCACCTTGCCATGTCTCAGGTTGGGAACAGTCGCAATAACTGACAGTTCTTTTATTTTTCTCCCCAAAGATGGAATATTCACAATCATCCTTTGTTTAGAACCGACAGATATTTGCAATATCTAGGAGTCATTCGTGTTTTTGGAAACCAAACTTTTTTCTGACTTGTCAACCACTAGACAACTAGAAGTTTATGAGACCAAGCATCTAATCTCTTTGGAGAGCTTGACTTGACAGCAAAAAATAAAAATAAACAAGGTAATAAGATAGGGGGGTTTTAGTAACAAACTTTTCCTTTTGGAAGAAAAGTTTACCCTTTTTAACCTATATGTTAAAAATATACTCATAGTTAGGAACATTTAAGTAATGTCATGCTTTATAATGTACCTACAATTTTAAAAACCTGGAATTACGAAGGATCTCAGAGGTCTTCTAGTCCAACCGTCTGCCCGAGACAGGAATCACTTAATCGTTATTTTTTTATTAAGCCGAGTATAGTTGAATTCACCTATGCTATTGCTAACCACAATAACTGGGGTTAACAGAATAACACAGTTGGAAGGGACCTTGGAGGTCTTCTAGTCCAACCCCCTGCTCAAGCAGGAAGCTCTATACCAGTGGTGGTGAACCTATGGCACGGGTGCCAGAGGTGGCACTCGGAGCCCTCTCTGTGGGCACACGTGCCATTGCCCCAGCCTTGCCTCCTCCCGTGACCCCTTCCTCTCCAGCAGCCCCCCTGAAGGAGAGTCGCCCTCGAGCGTGGCCCACATGGAGCAGCGCAGCCAAGGACATGGCAGCCAGGCAGCGTAGACAAGACTCTGCCCTCACACCCCATCATGCAGTTGATGTTGCAGGGCGCAGGCAAAGGGTGTGGCCGCCATAGCGCTGCTGGGCTGCCTGGGTGATCTGCGGCGAGCCATGGAGGCGGTGAGTGGTCCTGTGGGCAGGCGGGGCAGGGAATGGGGGGACAGAGCAGGGGCGGGGCCAGTTTTTGGGCACTTGGTCTCTAAAAGGTTCGCCATCACTGCCGTATACTATTTCAGACAAATGGCTGTCCAATCTCTTCTTTAAAACCTCCAGCGATGGAGTACCCACAACTTCCAGAGGCCAATTGTACCACTGATTAATTGTTCTGTCAAGAAATTTCTCCTTATTTCTAGGTTGCTTCTCTCCTTGATAAGCTTCCATCCATTGCTTCTTGTCCTGCCTTCAGGTGTTTTGGAGAATAGGTTGACTCCTATTCTTTGTGGCAGCCCCTTAGATATTGGAACACTGCTACCATGTCACCGCTAGTCCTTCTTTTCATTAAACCAGCAACCGTTTTTCATATGTTGTAGCCTCTAGCCCAGGGGTCCCCAATCTCCGGTCCGTGGACTGGTACCAGGCTGCGGCATGCCAGCAACCGGTCCGCACAAACAAGGAAAGCCCCATCCACAGGATGCAGGCAGCACACAAAACCACGCACTTTCCAGTCCGTGGAAAAACCTTTCTCCACGGAACCAGTCCCTGGTGCTCAAAGGGTTGGGGACCTCTGCTCTAGCCCCCTAATCATCTCTGTTGCTCTTCTCTGCACTCTTTCTAGACCAAGCATGTCAAACTCAAGACATCATGCGACTTTTTCCCCATTGCCAGCAATGGGGTGGGCGCAGTTTCGGCATGACGCATCCCCCCGCAGGCCGGCAGTTTGATATGCCTGTTCTAGAGGCTCAACATATTTTTTGTATTGTGGCAACCAAAACAGGATGCAGTATTCCAAGTGTGGCCTTACCAAGGCATTATAAAGTGTTATATAAAGGTGTATATAATAAACTAAACCTCAACCAACCAAACCACTTTCAGGCATTAGGGAAGATATGTAAGACTACTTTTGTACAAATGACATTAGGCAACCATGGTTCTCCTGACATTCTCCATCATTCCACACTAACATGTCATTTAAGCCAATTTTCATTCATACACAGAATTTTAACACAAGAGAAATCTATGGCCCAAATAAGAATTCATAAATTCATCCATGGGTGAACACTGCACATGAAACTGAAGACCTAATATAACTATGAAGTCAGCCACAGGGCTTCCTGTTTCTCTCCATGTGCATCATTATATTTAAATTAGGCTGGAGAATGGCAGCATTGGAAAACACCAGGGAATTGTAAGGAATAAAGGCTAAATGATTGAATGTTTCAAACCCTACTTTCATGAAATATTAATAAATGGAATAAACACCTAAGATCAGTAGTAAACCAAAAGGTGAACCAGGTAAACTAACAAACAATTTTCTTTGAGACTCAGCAGCAGTCTATTAACATCACTATCCCTGAATAAAGTGCAGGTAGTCCTCGACTTAACAACAGTTCATTTAGTGACCGTTTGAAGTTTCAATGGTATTGAACAAAGGGACTTGTGACCATTTTTCACACTTACGACCATTGCAGCACCCCTGTGGTCACATGACCAAAATTCAGCCACTTGGCAATTGGCAAGTATTTATGATAGTTTCAGTGTCCCGGGATCTTTTGCAACCTTCTGACAAGCAAAGTCAATGGGGAAGCCAGATTCCCTTGACAACTGTGCTACTAATTTAACAACTACAGTGATTCACGTAAAAACTGTGGCAAGAAAGGTCGTAAAATGGGGCAAAACTCACTTAACAGTCTCACTTAGCAACAGAAACATTGGGCTCAATTGTAATCGTAAAACGAGGACTACCTGTATTCTAATGCTTCAAAGCCCAATCCTTCAGGACTTTTACTATGCCTAACAAGAAATTGGAGAGCACAAAACTGTCAGTAGTTGAATTAATGAGCTAAAGTCCCTAAAACCTATTGTACTCTCAAAACAGAATGAAGATATACAAGGATACTTAATCACAGATCCCAAAGTAATGGGATTAGGCATTTTTCGGGAAAAGGAACTGGAATGCTGCTGTGTGCAAATGTATGAACATGCTCTCTGCAACTGAGGCATTAAGACAACAAATCCTGAGATTTACAGTTTTATTTACTGCCTTCAAATATCCTGCAGCTTTGCATTTACCAAAACTTAAAGAATCACCAACTTGCTTCCTACCAACAGCAGAATTATATACACTTCATACAAGGCAGCCCGGCAGCCCCAAACACATTAGTTCACATCCTCCAAAATAAAGGATGTCACAGAAGGAGAGGAAAACAAACCAATGCCAAAATCTGACAAATGAAATGCAAACTGTCTAAAACAACTCACCTAACCTCCATGCTATGAAAAAAGATATCAAAAGACAAAGGATCAGCTGGATCCCACCAAAACCAAAATTCACCATTAATCATTTCCAAGATACTATCAGCCACTTCCATCAGCCCATTATCTTTCAACTGTTTTGTTTTAAGGTGAAGAATATTCATGTCAAAAATATTTTGAGAATGAACCTGGCCAAAGTAGGACAAGGTGACCAGAATTTTTTAATGAAATTGTTGATAGGTGGATAGGTGGATAGGTAGGTAGGTAGGTAGGTAGGTAGATAGATAGATAGAAAATTATGTCCTTTTTTATTCAATTAAGTACTTTCAATGGCATTTTATTTGCATTTTAAATTTATCCTTTATCTTAGATTACAACAGAATCATTTCATTACAAGATGGGCAGCAAATAAATTCAATAAATAAATAAATAAATAAAAATAAAATCAAGATAGTTATGTAATACATTAAAATGCAATAAATGCGATAAAATCCCGTCAAAAAATTAAATAATATGATTACACACAGAATCAGTTTGAAATTGGGTGGCATCTACGGTAAATTGAATTAAATAAATTACTTAGGGAATCTGGTATGATGTAGTCAAGTGTCTCAGGCTAAAAAAAAATACATATTTTATTGTTGATGGGGTATTATTCTGGAAACCTACTTACTCTCCAAAGGAGGATAATTCCACAGAAACATCACAAAAAAGAGTGCCTTCCTCCACATGCGAAATAAACTCAAGTAAATCACTGCATAATAAGCAAAACATCTGCCACAGAATGTTACAATCTAACTAGATAGTAACCTAGTTCACACACTCGTTTGTTTAGCTATGGTTCAACAAGCCGCAATTTACCACAGGCACAGAACATATTAAAAATGTAAACCATGGTGATTAAACCACCAAGACTGCCTGCGCACAACGTATATAAAGTTAGACTGAACAAGCCACATTAGTGCCGTGAGGGAACACAGTCTAGATAACCTAGCCATAAACTGTTTAGGGTCTTATAAACCAATAATAACGTAGGAAAATGGCACTGAGGTAAACGTTTGGCTATAGACCCATCATACATATGGTAAGGAGACCTACTGAGCAATTTAACTGCAGCATTCTGCCCTAATTACAGAGAGTCAGCTAGCAGTAATTTGGAAAGGAGGGAGGTAGGAAGCTCCAATCACAGTCACATTTTTTTTAAAATCCAAATAAATGTCCAAGGTTAAGTAAATCGTGAATCTTCTTTTGAACCCTGGCGATTCTCAGTAACATTCTTCCTCATCTCTTCGTCATTTCTAAGTACTAGCACCATTTGGGGCACGAAGGCTTTGACTCCAACTTGTGAGGATGCCGTTTGTCTTGGTCAGATTAAGTTGTATAGCCCATCTATTAAACCACAGGCAGTCCTCAACTTACAACCGTTCATTTAGTGACACTGGAAAAAAGTGACTTATGACCATTTTTCACACTTCTGACTGTTGCAGCATCCCTGGGGTCACGTGATCAAAATTCGGGCGCTTGGCAACTGACTCCTATTTATGATGTGTCCCAGAGTCCTGTGATCACCTTGTGTGACCTTCTGACAAGCAAAGTTAATGGGGAAGCCAGATTCACTTCACAACCATGTTACTAACTCAGGGGTAGGCAACCTTGGCTCTTTTATAACTCGTGGACTTCAACTCCCAGAATTCCTGAGCCAGCATGGCTCAGCTTGAAAACCTCTCCCTTTCCCCTCAGTGTGGTTGGCTCAGGAATTCTGGGAGTTGAAGTCCACGAGTCATAAAAGAGCCCAGGTTGCCTACCCCTGTACTAACTTAATAACTGCGATTTGCTTAATAGCTGTGGCAAGAAAGGTCGTAAAATGGGGCAAAACTCACTTAACAAATGTCTCGCTTTGGCTCAGTTGTGGTCATAAGTCGAGAACTGTGTACTACCTGTACGCAAAAGAGCTGAACAACATTCTGCAATCTGCAGCATGCTCCCCTCCTCATCCGGATTTTCCTAATTCCATAGTGGAGGCACTTCACATTATAAAACTCGATCGCAATTGATGTCTTCACTATAATATGCATATTAGCTCAGTGAGGAGGCCTACAAGAAACATTTCAGTTAAGAATTTAGGCTTGCTAAACTGCTATACACCCTCTCCATCACTGAAGGTTCTTGTGCAGGTGTCACTGAGAATAACTTTTTTCAGTTTTTCCTAAATGATATCATTTCTTTTCAGGTGCCAAAACACAAAAGTCTATTCCTCTGTACTGTACCCCAAATATCCCTCAATCTGACATCGTTACAATTTCTTTCAACTATATCCACTTAAGACAGAATCAGGTGCTCTAATATTGCACTCTAGACCCCCCCCCCCAAACTGGAAGGGGTGGCTCTTGTTCGGAGCTGAGGGCTATCCACATCCAGTAAGTCATTAAAAAGCACTGGCACGCTTGATATTATCTGGTTTTTATCCCTGATATTGCAATTTTCTACTAGTTTTTACACTTTTGCTTTATTCTTTTACAAACTTAAACCTCATGTGTCACACTGGGCATTTTTCACAAAGTGCTGATTAAATACAATATTTAAGCAATGAAGCTGATGGCCTACATGTGCAAAAGGAGTACACAAAAACATTTCTGCTATGACACTGTGCCTTTCGCATGCAGTACAAGAGATGCAACTTAAGAGATGCAACTTACCCAATTCTCTGCATGTTTACTGAAGTGAGTACAACAGAGCTTCCGGTAAAGACCTTAATTTTCCTCTTAAGGAAGTTTTGGTATTTTGCCATGATCACAAATCCAAATATTCTATACCAGCGGTCCCCAACCTTTTTGACACCAAGGTCCGATTTCGTAGAAATATTTTTTCCATGGACTGGGGGGGGGGCAAGGAAGGAGGAGCGCATAACCTAGATCCCGCGCATGTGCTCACCTCCAGCTGTGCAGTCCAGTTCCTAACAGGGGTTGGGGACCTCTGTTCTAGAGAGTAAACCACCCACTGGGTCACTTTTAAGGCACATGTTTGAAAGCTAGCAACTTTTTAAATGGAAAAAAAACCCCTTTCATTTTACAAAAAGGGTACTAGTGGTCCTTTGTAACTGTCATTTTCGTGACTGTTTCTTCAAGAAGACCAAACTCACTGGAGCATCATTTTGTATTTCAATAGGCAACATGCGGTGCAGGAAGATTTTCACAATGGAAGTGTCCAAAGCTTTCTGAATGTGTAAAAAGCTAGCTAGATAACTTGTTACAATTTGCAAGGTACTCAGAGATTATCAGAAAAGCAATGTAAAATCCTTAATTTCTTATATAGTATGCCTATCAGTCTAAGCATAGATCAAGATAGATAGAGTATAGATCAAGACAAATACTATTTTTGCTATTTAAAGACCTTCAAAGAAGCACATTAAAACATACACCTTGCAAATAAAACATCTTACGCTCAACTATTCCACAGACACTCAAACTAAGTTAAAACTAATCTAAGGATCTGGGAAAGCATTCAGATACTTGCCATCATCTTTCTAGAATTCAAAAGATATCTCTCAAAATGTGAGAAAGTTGCCTATGTAACATTCAATAAGAACATTAAAAAAATCTCAGTTACTAAATATGAAGTTTAGATTTATTGCCTTTGTCATCACATGGAAGCAATGAAATTCATGCAATCCAATTAGGTTTAGACCCAGAAACTCCTGCCTATGTTATCCTGGTCTTTAAACATGATCTTAGCGACTGCATGTGCTACACAGCATTACACAAAATGAGGTGAGGTGAGGACAGAATGTAATTGGAATGTTACTGTAGACATGTCATATAGTCCCTGATAATTTTCAACTGACAGAAATTTTTCAAGAGTAGCAAATTGTACTTGCTCTTTGCTGCTTCTGTGGCAACAGCAGCAAGCTAAAACAGAGAAGTATGAAGACTAGACATATCCTAGGACAGCTCATCTTCCCTGAATATATTAACATAACATTTCATTTTATACTAGGTTTGCTACTTTGATCACGCATGGAAACATCTATCATGCCATGCATTAGCTTAAAAGATTTAAGCCAATGTGCACTTGAAACCCTAAATTCTGTAGATGTCATATGCCACTTTCAAAAAAACCCCATCAATATGATTTACAGTTGTGGAGCTGATAGGTACTGTTAGAACCTGAACAATCTTAGCTTTCACTTCTTAACAAACTTGCACTTCTAGTCCTCATGCATGCTTACACATCTAAAGAGAAATCAACAGACCAAAGATACTGGAGAAAAGCTCAGAATCTAGTCTCTTTTCTTCAAAAATCATCTAAAAACAGAGTCCAATTAAAAATGCTGTCAAATCAACACAAGACCTCTCATTAGTTCTTGTACTACAGGTAGTCCTCGACTTACAACAAGTTTTATTTAGTAACCATTCCAAGTTACACCAGCACTGAAAAAAGTGACTTATGACCATTTTTCACACTTATGACTGGTGCAACAGCCCTATGGTCATATGATTTACATTTGGATGCTTGACAACTGGTTCATATTTATGATGGTTGCAGTGTCCCAGGGTCATGTGATCCTCTTTTGCGACCTTCTGACCAGCAAAAGTCAATGGGGAAGCCAGATTCACTTAACAACTGTGTTACTAATTTAACAACTGCACTGATTCACTTAACAAACGTGGCAAGAGAAGTCACAAAATTGGGTTAAAACTCACTTAGCCAATTTCTCACTTAGCAGCATAAATTCTGGGCTCAACTGCGGTCTTAAGTCGAGGGCTACCTGTACTATCTATTTCACAAACAACAACTGCAGGACAAAATGCAGCCCCAAAGACATCCCATCACACAGGCTGTCCGACCGTGCTTTTACGCAAAATTCCCAAACGCTTTTTTTAAAGCAAGAGATCCCGATGCAAGTCTACGAGTAAAACAGGAATGTCTCTCCAGTCTTTTCTTACCTGGTGGCAATTGAAAGTTCTGAATATTTGTGGGATTCTGAGAAGGCTGAGGCAGACGAGGTGCTAAAACAGTGGGAGTCAAAGTTGCTCTGATTCCACCGGTGGTTGCAGTTGCAGTCCTGGGCAGGCTCTGTGCCACTGTATTGGCAGCACCCTTAGCCAGACCTGTGGGAGTCCCTGGAGGTGCAGGAGGTACTCCACCAGGATTAGGAGCTACGTTGGGCAGGCCAGCTTGCATAGTTTGCCCAATGATCATGTTACCCCCTGTAGTACTAGGCTGGCCAGCTGCAGTCAGAGTTTGCTGTTGGGTGACTGCTTGGACGATAGTTTTAGGAGACTCCGCTTTGATGACCTGTGTGGTGGGTGCAGCAGCTGATACCCCAGAGCCTGGCTGGCTGTTCACGAGAGAGGTCTGGAGAGACACCCCTGAACCAACCGTGGCAGCTGCAACAGCTGCAGTCGGGAAACCGCCCACGTTGATGGTTGAATTGATCACAGTACTGCTCCCATTTTGGGTGGCGGCAGCCAATGAGGGTCCTGCCGCGTGAATGGGCGGCCTTACCAATGCTACTGTTGGCCCCCCGGTCCCCATATTGGGGGGCTGTTGTGAAGAGATCACTGTAGGTGAAGGTGAAGAGGCAGAGGACACTCCAGCGCCAAGGAAAGAAGTCTGGATGACAGTACTTGAAGCAGATGGCAAGACAGCATTAACGGTGTTGACTTTTCCAATATTTCCAGGTCCATTGTTAACGAGAGGAGCAACAGCAGGGACCACGGTAGGATTTGCTGTTACAGGAGTGGCCGAGAAAGAAGCATGGGAATTCATCACCACGTTACTTCCGTTCAAAGTCTGCACTGCAGTGGTCCCAATTTTACCATTCCTGGTAGATAAAGCTGTTGCCATGGTACTGATTACCACTGATTTGCCCTGATTGAGGGTCCCTGGGGTAATAGCAGCTTCAGAGCCACCTTGGACAGTTGTAGTGGTGCTGCTGCTAGTTGTAGTGGTCCCATCCAACGTAGAGCCCTGGGACCTGGCATTATGATTGATAACACTCCCTTGCACTCCACCAGTTCCTGCAAATAAAACAAAGTTTAATTACAATATAAAAGGTGAGAAAGAAAACAAAAGATTCTAAGGCTCAATAAGTCCAGCACGAACTATACTGCCTGTGTGTCAATCCATCCCCAGTATTGAAACAACTACTGCAAAAGGGAAAAAAAAATCTTATGATAACAATTAAGAGTTTGCTACTGTTCCCTCTCTACTGATGGTTATAATGCTCTTCCATTAACAGCTAAGTAGTCACACAAACAAATATAAATTGCACTGACATGCAACAAAAAACCAAGTTTTCAAGTTTCCCCCCCCCCCTTTCGAAGTTTATAACTCCACATTAAATGACATTTTACTGCAAGTCTGCTCATGCAATTGTATCAGATTGGTGAAAAATTAGGGGAGGGGGAGAGACAGGAAAAAGTAAAAAAAGGAAAACCCCACGGTCTCTAACCCTTCTGTTTCATCTCCTTATCTTCTGAAGGAAGCCAAAAGCTTCCATCCAAAAGCCATTGCATTTCTTGACTAATAAAGCAACGTGGAAAAAAGTGGGGCTGAAGTAGTAGAGAAGTGACATAAGTGAAAAGATTGCAAGGTAGTTTAGGGGATGTCATCCTCTCTCTTAAAATCATTAAATCCTGCTGTTCTACTGCCCTGCTTTCCACAGGAAAACAAATACAAGCAAAAAAGGGAGGGATTTTTTTTTCTTCCTTGATGTCCCCAGAAAGCAAATATTCCTCCCAAAACCTGCCAGTGTCACTTAAATCAGCCCTGTCTCCGCAGGCTCTGCATTTAGTAAACACAAATAGAAGGACTGTAGTCAGAAACACGGGGTCACAAAAATCAGGACTAAGGGAAGGTTATTTCTCTGAAACCCCACCCCTTTCATTAACCTGGTGTCATGACAAGCAACAGCGTCCTTGTAATATTCGAGCAACTGGAAAGGGGGGGGTGTGGAATTATATACGTAGGAATAGAATTGGAATTGTGCTGGGGTAAATGGATCAGCATTGCCTTTGCTTTCTTTAAAAGGCCGTCTTTGCGTGTACGGAAAGGCAGAGACCCTGGAGTTAGCCTACTCCTTCAGCGTGCACCGTCTTTTTACAAGGGGGAAAACATTTACAGATGGACTGTCATTCTTCCAGTCCCACAGGCAGGAGTAGAGGTTGTGCTGTGACTCTCTGCCTAGCCCAGCCTGGCATATTATTTCGAGAAAAGCAAAAAGGTTCGGGGGCATAACCCCTACAACCACAGAGGAGGAGCAGTTAAGCGGTGCCGTATTTGCAAAGAGATCTCTATAAAAGGGGTTCCTGATCCTCGGGTCCCCCCATCACTTCCTCTTCCCAGGGGAAGCTGCTGCTGCTGCTGCTGCTGTGATTAATAACATTGCTTCTCTCAGCCCCCCCCCCCCTCCCTCCCCAATGCACTTCAGGCAGGGAGGGCAAAGAATCCAAGACAGCCAGGGAATATCGAAATGGATAAGGAGGGCAGGGAGCACCATTTCTGACTGCAGACTCCAGGAACGCGGGAGAAAGGTGGCACAGAAGTCCAAAGGTAAGGTGTCTTCCTTCCTCGTCCTCAGGAGCCCCCCAAAACACTCCAGCCTCTCGGGAGACAGAGAGGTGACAGAATTAAGAGCAGAGGAGGGGAACCCCAGCAAAGGAAGCGGCTTCCTCGTCCCCTAAAGGACCCAACACACGCACTCCCTGACCACAACACTCACCCCCCCACACCCCCACCCCCGTCTGCCCCTGGCTCTAGGTGCAGCAGAGGCAGGAGGGAGACCGTCCCGGCCAAAAATAGGGTGTTGGGGAGGGAGGGAGGCAGGGGGGTTGGCAATTGAGGAAGGCCTCTCTCTCTTCGCCGCCTCCCCCTCCCCAACTCCATGCCACCCCCTGGCACCCTCCAGTTGCTGCCCCCAGCAGGGGAAGGGGGGGGCAGGGGAGAAAGAAAGGGAGCCAGCCCGGGAGGGGGGGAGCCCCCCGTTCCTGAGGGAGAAGGGCAAGAAGAAGAGGAGGAAGAGGAGGAGGAGGAGGCAACCCCCCCCCCGCCCCGGCTTGCCTCGCCAGGTTACCTGGCTTGGTGATCTCCGGGCCACTGAGTCCCATCTTGGCGGCGGCGGCGGCGGCGGTGGTGCTGCTGGTGCTGCTGCTGCCGGTGGTGCGGCTGCCGGGGTTCTCTGTTTGGACATTAGCATTGCCTCCTACTCCTCCTCCTCCTCCTCCTCCTCCTCCCGGGCTAGGGCTAGGGCTGTTGCTGCTGCTGCTGCCGCTGCTCACAACATGGTTCCCCAGCAGCCCCCCGGCGACCCTGAGGGGCTCCTGCGCCTTGTGGTGCGGGTGGTGATGGCCCGAGGCCGCCAGCTGAGACTCCAGGGAGCCCACCAGGTCGCTCACCACCTTCTCATCCACCTCAGCGTTTAGGAAAACCTCATCCAGCAGATCCGAGCCCGCCGCCATCTTTTTTCGGAGGGTTCCTGGCGAGCGGCTCCCTCCCGCCCGCCGCCCCCCCCCTTTCACTCCTCCCTCTGCCCTCCTCCTCCTCCTCCGCCCTCCTCCTGCTCTGCCCCCCCCACCTCACTCACTCATTTTACACATACGCTGCTCTCCCCTCCCGCCTCGGCCTCCGCCACGGAGCATGCGCGACGAAAACTCCGCGCGAGCGGGCTGGGGAGGGGGGGGCGTCGAGGCGTCACCTCAGCGGCCCGAGAGGGATTCCGTCGGTTCCTGATTGGCCGGCGACCGGCTATAAATACTGAGGCAAATGGCTGCGAGCGCTCAGACAGGGAACGGGCGCCAAGGGCCCGGCTGCGGCCTAGCGAGAGGGACTGGCCGCCGAAAGTCGGGCTGGCCGTGCGCGCCGGGTGCCGGCCGAGGAGGCGATGAGGGGAAGTGGAGGCGGTGCTACGGGTTGCGGCCGCCGACGCCTCGGGGCTGGCCGCGACGGTCGCTGTCGTCCTTTGTCTGGCGAAGCCCAAAATGGCTGCATGCTCCGCGGCGGCGGCTGAGGCGCCGCTCGCCAGCGCGCCTGGGGCTCCCTGGCCGGCTGGAGCCTGAAGGATGCCCTGCACCTGTGCCAGCTTATGAAAACAACCCGGCCTCTCTGGACGGGGGAGGCTGGCGTGGGGCCTGCCTGGTGCACGGACAAGGCCGGCCGCGTCCCGCCGTGTCGACCGAGCGGGCGTTCCCCGCCGCCCGTTCGTGTCCAGCCGAGCCTCGCCGAAAAAGACCCGTGTCTTCCTCGCTGACCGGCCTCGGGACGCGGGTCAGGCTCTTGCCGCGCCCTTGAGCTCGGCCTGAGCGCGCCTCCGCGTTGGCGGACGGCTAAGCCAGGCTTTCCTCCGCCTCGCCTCCACACTTGTGCCAAAGTTTGGGTGGCCGGTTTTGCCGGACAATGGCCCGCGCACCCCGAATCCCTCTTGCTCCCCCACTCCTTGACACTACGGCTCTGCCTTGTCGCCCCCCCAAAACAGCCCCTTTTCTGTTCCCCACAAAGGAAAAGCTGCTGCCGTTTCGACGGAGCAGCGGGTGTCAAAACAGCGTCCTCTCCCGCCTTTCTTTTTCAAGCGCTCGGCTACTTCCTTCTTTTCCGTCAAGCATCGCTTACGCGTCCAACCGCCTTTTTTATTTATGGCATCTACATAACTTGCACACTTTAGGGACTAGTTGCGAGCAGCTGCAAATGCGTATCGCAGCCATGTCTTCCTACCTTCTCTGTCACGGGCAGTCAAAAATAGATTCCGTGGTGCAAAGATAAGATACAGCTGTTTATAGGTTTTATTTTAAGGGAAGAAGCCAGAGCAGACGTCCTGAGAAGTATCAGCCAAAAGGAAGGGAGGGACCCTCTCTTTCTGCCTGTAATTTTTTTTTTCCCTCTGAAATTGTTTACTTTGATTTCCTCAGCTTCTTGCATGTAGCCTTTTTCTCCTAGTGCCAACCTGATTTTTTTCAGGGATCCCTTTTCTTGAATAAAACCATCTGCAAAAACCTGCTTTGTTTAAAAAAAAAAAGGTTATGTTCTAAAATTGTTTATTCTGGTCCTTGCTGTCTCCTCCCTTCTCCAGACAAGAATGCAAAATCAATACTTCACCATGTCAGATCAATTGAATAATAGATCATTCAGCAGGCCCTTTGTATTCCATCCCCCTTCTTTTCTGTTTTATAAGAATGAAATTGAAAAACATTTTGGATTTTATAATCACTGTCACCCTTGCAGAGATACCTTATGTTTCTTTTGCCCTTTATTAATTATTTCTGTCTTTTAACCCGCCTCATCCTGAGGACTCATATTGGGTGGCAATACTTTATAATTTATGCTTCTAGTCAGGCTTTTAAA
Source organism: Protobothrops mucrosquamatus (assembly GCF_001527695.2). Classification (NCBI taxonomy): domain Eukaryota; kingdom Metazoa; phylum Chordata; class Lepidosauria; order Squamata; family Viperidae; genus Protobothrops; species Protobothrops mucrosquamatus. Next base: position 177,199 of record NW_015386970.1, read on the forward strand.
CTGGTCAAATTAGAAGGGAAGTAAACATCTGTTTAAATTGATGTTTTACTTTAAAAATCAGTGCAAAGCGGATTTTTTTTTAATTTATGAAATATTAAACTCTTGAAGAAGTCAAATGAGTCCCATTGCTAAGACAAAAGGATGGAGTTTCCTTGTTTTATTCTTAAAAAGTATTATTAAGATCAAGATTTGCTGTTCGTGACACTGCACAGCCAGGGTTGTAAAGGTCTAGTTGGCAACTGGAGAGGTTAGTGCTCCTTGCAGGAAATACATTAACTGTTGTTGTTTTTTTAATTAAAATGTGGCTAAGAATAATGAGCACATTGTATAGAAAGGAGCTGCTCATTGTAATGTTGTGTTGCTTTTGTCAATTTTGTAGATAATGGGAGCTAGCAATGGTATACTGTACATTTCAGGTAATGTTTCTTACCTTGGGACTTTAAAATGTATGGACTCCCAGAATTCTCCAGCCAGAGAGCAGGAATAGCAACATAGAATGTCTCCCAGGTACCATGGAATGACATTGTTGAATACATGGGATGCAAAGTACGCCAAACTATCAGAACTAATGGGTCAGCAGAAACTGCCCGGGAAGAAGACAGTGCTGTAAATGTCCTGTGCTTTACAAATATTTACCTGCAACTAGAATTGCACCATGAGGCCCACTAGTAACCTGCAACTTAAGTAGCAGAGGAGTTAATGGGTGTACCAAGGCTCATCCTTGATTTATGACCACAATTGAGCTCAAAATTTCTGTTGCTCAGTGAGACATTTGCTAAGTGAGTTTTGCCCCATTTTATGACCTTTCTTGCCACAGTTGTTAAGTTAGTAACATGGCTATTAAGCGAATCTGGCTTCCCCATTGACTTTGCTTGTCAGAAGGTTCACAAAAGTTGATCGCATGACCCCGGGACACTGCAATTGTTATAAATATGAGTCAGTTGCCAAGTGTCTGAATTTTGATCATGTGACCATGGGGATGCTGCAACAGTCATAAGTGTGAAAAACTCTCGTAAATCACTTTTTTCAGTGCTGTTGTAACTTCATATTGGTCACTAAACAAACGAAGTCAAGCACTATCTCTAATGCACATGTTGCTGCATTCTGGACTTGCTCTAGCTTTTGAGTTTTTTTTCAAGGGCAGCCTCATGTAGAGCACATTATAGTAATTATACACGAGTGACTAAGGTATGAGTGGCCATGAGAAGCACCTCCTGATCCGGGAAATGGTAATATTAATCTACAAGATGAAGCTGTGCAAAGGCTTTTCTAGCCACAGTTGCAATTTGTTCCTCAGGGAGAAGCTACAAGTCCAGGAGAAGCTTCAAACTGAATCCAGGTTGACTCTTCCTGAATTTCTAAGGTGCGTCAATGTGATTTTTGGAACATCATGAAGTGGGGGAGAGTGCCATTGACATCTTTCAAGATTTGACTTTATATTTTAGTCAACACCAAGATTTGCAGGTGATCTCCTCCCATACAAATAATACCAGGGCTACTTCAGCTTAGCTTTCTAGAAGAGCCAAGATGGACTAGGTGCTTGGACCTCCTGAAGCCCCAATGAATCATAGAGAACAATATTAACCCTTCCCAGCAAAGGATAAGTCTTTACATAAAATAAAAAGGTTACCAAATCTGCTTTAAGAGAGATTTACCAGGTCCGCTGTTTTGACCACCAACATACAAACTAATGCCCACACTATATATAATGTACCTGGGATGTCAAAGCTGAAAAAAATATGCAGGTAGTCCTCAATACAGTAATCGATCACCTTGCAATCTCTTCTACATTTGCCCTCATTTTTCCACTTGGATAATTAGACATTTTGCTTAGTTACTGCTAGTAATAATAATAATAATAGTAAAGTTGGAAGGGACCTTGAAGGTCATCTAGTCCAACTCCCTGCTCAGGCAGGAAACACTATACCATTTCGGACAAACGGCTGTCCAGTCTCTTCTTAAAAACTTCCAGTGTTGGAGCCTTCACCGCTTCTGGAGGCAGGTTGTTCCACTGGTTAATTGTTCTAATTGTCAGGAAGTTTCTCCTTAGTTCTAGGTTGCTTCTCTCCTTGGTTAGTTTCCATCCGTTGCTTCTTGTCCTGCCTTCAGGCGCCTTGGAGAATAGCTCGACTCCCTCTTCTTTGGGGCAGCCCCTGAGATATTGGAAGACTGCTATCATGTCCCCCCTTGTCCTTCTCTTCGTTAAACTAGACATACCCAATTCCAGCAGCCGTTCCTTATATGCTTATAGTGTCTTCCATTAGTTGAGATCTTGCTTCAGAACCATTAAATTAAACTGAATTAAAAAGAGCTATGGTAGAAATGCTGTAGTACTCAATAAGTAGGCAGTACTGTATGCAAATGACCAAAGTCCAGGTTGGCTAGGAACAAGTTAACAAGTTGTCAGTCATTCTTTCCTACATCAACTTCCTTATTTATGCTTTCTTTTACCTTTGTCCTATCTGCTTTTGGTACAGACCTACCACTAAGCTTCCAAACTAAAGAAATTTGCCTTTTCTGTCACCTGCTGTGTGTGTGTGTGTGTGTGAACTAATTAGCAGTAACCTTTTTAATCGGTCTTCAGAACAGGAAAAAAAAAACATTTACATGATACAAAATACTTCTGAAGTAGGCTTAACTGTAGCTTACATGGCAGCAATGATGTCATAACAAGCATGCTTACAATTGCTGCTCAAAGTCCAATCTGCTGTTGAGGAAAGTCAGTTCAGATACAAGCATGAGGCAAACCGTGGCCCGTATGTGATCCTACTATCCATTTCAGCCATTTGTCCGAAATGGTATAGGGTTTCCTGCCTGAGCAGGGGGTTGGACTAGATGACCTTCAAGGTCCCTTCCAACTTTACTATTACTATTATTATTATTATTATTATTATTATTATTATTATTATTATTATTATTATTATTATTATTTCCTTTATCAGGGAGAAGGAATAGCATGGGGTCTGAAAGTACATTTGGAATATTAAGAACGTTTAGTGGCATTCTGACCATATGGCTGCTAAAGGAGAATTTGACCTATCACAATATAGTATCAATGCCTATGGTAGTCGTTTTTTTTCCTTCATGTCTGATTCTCCGACAAAATTTTCAAACAAGTCCCTGTAGTTTTCTTGGCAAGGCTTTGCAGAAGTGGTTTGCCCTTGCCTGTTTCCTAGGGCTGCGGGGGAGTGACTGGCCCAAAGTGAACTGGCTTCAAAGCAGAACTCACACTCATAGTTTCCTGGTTTCTAGCCTGAAGCCTTAACCCTGACACCAAACTGGCTCTGTATGATAGTCATAGCTAGTCATAAAACATCTATTTCCTATAAGGCAAACAGGTCAGGTTGCTTCCTGTTGCTTGTTTTCTGTGACCACAACATCTGTATCTTGTCCTTTCTGTGGGTAAGCATGCACATTGCCAATCAACACTGGGTTGTAGCTGTGCACCATTTTTATTTTCTTGGTGTGCCTCTGGTGTCTGAATTTGGAAGCTTTCAAGAAAATTAATCAGTTCTGGATTAGGCCCTCTGCACCACGTCAGCTTCTATTTAGTTAAAGGAATCTAGAACACATTAAAGATCATTGTAGTGAATGGTGGGTTATTTGATTTGCTCCAAGAAACTTTTTCCTGTTGTACTTTTTAAAAAAAAAATGGTTTTTTTTTAAATTAAATTTCAAAAATTTTAAAAAAACATTTCCATATAACTACATTCAGGCTACTCCAAGTCTAAACACAGTTTAAACCTCACAGTTTAAAAACAATTCACAATGAAATAGCCACATAAGTTTCATTCACTTTTGATTAATATATATATTTACAAATATGTGAGGTTTATACTTAATAGAAAGCATATTTGATGTAGAAGACAACAAGCAACAAAATTTAGGTTTGTTGTAACTTACTGCCTTAAATATTGTTTAGAATAAAAATAGATGGCATATTTATCCTACCTACATATCCTTAACGATTAGGAAGCATGTTCTAAATCATGGGTTTAGCAACCTTTTTGATTGCTTGGGCTGCACCGAGTGAAGAGGCATAGTCTTGGCCGCATATAAAATATATAATATACATCACACAATGTTAAAAGTTTTACAATCTTGTGAGGCCGCTTTACTAGCTGTCCAGGGCTGCATGCAGCCCATAGGCCACACCTGTTCTAGATTCACATTCTGTCTCTAAATTCTTTATTTCTCTTTTTTCATTATACACACGAAGAGCTGTAAAAATTAAAATGCCTCTAATACATAAGATCATTGTCTTCTATTAGAATGAGTCAATTTAATAATATATTGTATTTACACATTGATCATGTAGTAACATGAAGCAATTCTTATTTAGTTGGTTGGTTGGTTATGAACAACATGGCCTCTGGCATCCTTATGCTGAGCATACAAAGCTATGGGAACATACTGTAGTTTATTCCCCCAGTAAGACAATATGATCTGGAGTATCTAGGAAAATTTTGGCAGGCCAGTCTCGCTTCAAGTCTGAGCATGATGATGCTGCCAGGGTGAAGAAGTGATAACGCCAATTCCTTTCTCCTGAAGACTTCTAACATCATTCAGTTTTACAGAGAGAAGCCAGACAGAGAAGTAAATCCCTTGTTCTTAACACAATGAGCGTGGACAGCTGATCCATACATGAAGATGTACACTGGATGCATCATGAGAGGCAGAATTTTAGATTGTATATTTGAAACTTCTGGTAGGGGGTTAAAAAAAAGCGCTCCATTTGAAATAATAAAATTCAGTATTAAACACTAGGAAGTATATTCTGCTACCATATTTTGTAAATCAAGTCTAAGTGCAAATTGTCGAGAAGACGAAGGAAGCAATTCTAGGAATAGAAACAAGGCTATGTTCAAATGAACTGCCTGACTTAGCACAACAGACTGATTCATTCAACATACTAAGATAATGGTTAGGTTCGTCTAGCTTGGCAAACCACAAATTAGCAAATACATTTCAGCATGTTGTGTGAACTTAGCCAGAGTTAAAGAAGTTTAATCTTATTAAACTGAATAGTTTTTCTATGGAGTTTAGTAAAGTGAACTGTTGCTTACTTCTGGTTGACGGAATCATTTTTTACTTGTTTGCTTTTATGTCTTTTTTCGTTAGAGCAGTTTGTGAAAGTACAATAGTATAATATGCTCATACAATTATAATAGTGAACAAGACATCTACTTTGGTCTAGTGCAGTGATGGCGAACCTTTTGGAGACCGAGTGGCCAAACTGCAACCCAAAACCCACTTATGCATCGTCGGGTGCCGGGTGGGTGTGGCCAATTGGGTGGGTGTGGCCCATTGGATGAGCGTGGCTGCGGTGGTAACGACAGACTGGGTGGGACTAAAAAGTTCAATCAATCAATTCCAACTTTGCAAGATCTTTTTTTTCCCGCGAGAAGTTGAAATTGACTGATTGATTGAACCCTTCTTTTTTTTTTTTGCACACAGTGGCGGAGGCCTAAAGCGAAAAGGTTTTATAAAACCCAGCTGAAGGCCTAGGACTGGGGCGACGGCGCGCGTGCCCACAGAGAGAGCTCTCCGTGCCACAGGTTTGCCACCACAGGTCTAGTGGTTAAAACACCAGGTTAGAAATCAGGAAACTTGAGTTCTAGTCCCGCCTTAGGCATGAAAGCCCACTGGGTGACTTTGGGTCAATCATCAGGAGACTGAATTCTAGTCCCACCTTAATAACACAAGTTGGTTAGGTGACTTTGGTCCAATCACCTGGAGACTCTGAATTCTACTCTGCCTTAGGCATGAAAGCCCGCTGGGTGACTTCGGACAGGTTGCTATCTCTCAGCCCATGACGTCAGGCCCGGATGACAAGCCAGCCGGTCAATTCCTTTTGCAACCAATGGATCAAGACTCAGTTGATCCCAAAACAATAGACCCTGTACTTGTGGGAAAACGCTAGGAATAAATTTTATTATTTTATTTTATTGATTTCATTATTAAAATGAAACAACAAAAATACAAAATTAAATTTCACTTAAGGAAAAAGCAGTGTAAATGGTGACCTAAAAGGAGAGTATAGTTTTGAAAATTCCCTCTGCAAATGTCTGTATTGGTAGGTAAGTCTTCAACTGTTGCCTAAAAGAAGGCTGTTAAGACAGGAAGCCAAGTTTACTTTGAGAGAAATTTTCTTAACTAGGGCACTGGCACGAGGGCCTTATTCCTGGTCAGTGCGATACAGGGCAGGCCAAACTCTGGGACCCTAAAGAGGTCCTCTTCAGGATCCAATCTGAATCGGTCATTGGGACCAAAGGTTTATTCTTCCAAGCTTTCGAGCTCATGATGGAGACCATCATCAGGGAACTTCTCTCCCCGGAATATGCACTATGTTGTTCTACATCAGTGTTTCTCAACCTTGACAATTTTAAGGCATGTGGACTTCAACTCCCAGAATTTCACAGCCAGCATTGCTGGCTGTGGAATTCTGGGAGTTGAAGTCCACATGCCTTAAATTGTCAAGGTTGAGAAACACTGTTCTACATGTTAAATTTATATGGTTGCTGGTTGTGTGTAGCTTTCAATTGTTAGGCTGTTGATGGCTGGCTATTTAGTTGTTAATTGTTGTTTCCTTGAGTCACCGCACCTTTGGATCCTAAATATTTGATAGGCTGGTGATAAGTCAGCACTCCTATTGACTGACAAGGGGCCCATTTCCCAGGCTTCAATAACATTTCTCTGGTTATTTTTGTCCCTGCTCGGCCAACAATCATAGTAGCTGTGAAATAGAATGCATGTCCTTATTCAAGTATCCTGAAACACATATATTTACGTTCATGAGGTCCTCTTCAGTTGGACTTACTGGATGGCGTTGGGAGAGGTAATCCTGGTACTTATACCAGGATACCATATGCTTTAACGCAGTAGGTCAATGTCAGCATCTTAACTTGGCCTCATTAGTATAACCATAGTAATGCATCACTTTTAGAACTGGTTCTGGGTGATCCTATTTCACATCCTATTCAACATTCCAACAGCCATGTACTTTATTTTAAGTTTCTGGACCATTTTTCAAAGAGTTTCAATAAAGTACATTGCAGTAATCCAATTATGTAGCTATTAAGGTATGAATGGCTGAGCTAGGCTATGCCGGTCTAAGATATCCAGTCCTCACCTGCTCAAAACTCGGTCTATGCTTTCTTGCTACTAAGGCTACCTGTACCAATAATACACCTGCTCTTTAAGTGAAAATGTTACCTACAATATGCCATCTTCCTAATTCCCAGGCCTGGGAATCACCTGTCTACATTATCTGTGTCTTAACTGGATTCAGCTTCAGTTCTTTTGAGATTCAAAGCAACTTTTAAGCGTAATTTATTTATTCAATTTCATGCCGCCCAACTCCCAACAACTCTAGGTTGCTCACAATACACCAAAATAATATTGGAACATTATAACAGGGACTAACCACAGGCTTGGACAAAGAAGAAAAAAATAGCAAATTGGCAACCCCCCAAACATCCTACCAGCAACTGACATCCAATCCAGGGCTCATCAAATCCCTCTAACTCAGGCCTTTGAGGCTTTCTAGAATGAAAAGGGGGGGAGCCATTCAAATCTCAGGGGGAACGCATTCCAGAGGGCAGGTGGTGCAACAGGGAAGGGGGTCTTTTGTCATCTTTGATTAATAATCCAAGTATATTCCTAGAAAACAGTTCTAGCTTTGATAATTATTGCAGTTCCGGTGGCAAATTTTTCTGCGATGTAAGCCTGCCTAACAGAAAAATAAATTTGATGCTAAAGGTATCCATGTTCTTTAAAACAGCCTGGAAACTGCAAAAAGACCGAATTGGGATAACTGAATTAGTGAGTAATGTGTTTATAAAGTCCCACATCAGTCCTATGTTGAAACAGCTGCAGAGCGCTAGTTACTAATGGATTCAAGCCAAGATGCTCACTGAGGCATATTAAAACCTTATACAGGTAGTCCTCGACTTACGACTACAGTTGGGACTAGTGTTTTCATAGCTAAGCAAGGAGGTTGTTAAGTGAATCGTGTCTGAATTTACATTCTTTTTTTTTTGCAATGGTTGTTAAGCAAATTGCTGCCATTGTTAAGCGGATCGCATGGCTGTGAAGCAAATCCAGCTTTCTCCATTGACTTGGTTTGTCACAAAATCACAAATGATGACCCTGGGAAGCTGCAGCTATTGTAAAATACACGCCGGTTGACAAGTGCCCAAATTTTGATCACATTACTAGGGGCGGTTGGACCATAAGAAAGGCTGAGCGCAAAAGAATTGAGGCCTTTGAACTATGATGCTGGAGAAGACTCCTGCGAGTCCCCTGGACTGCAAGGCGATCAAACCAGTCAGTCCTAGAGGAGATCAACCCTGAATGCTCTTTAGAAGGCCGGATCCTGAAGTTGAAACTCAAGTACTTTGGCCACCTAATGAGAAGGAAGGACTCACTGGAGAAGAGCCTATTGCTGGGAAAGATGGAGGGCAATAGAAGAAGGGGACGACAGAGAAGGAGGTGGCTGGATGGAGTCACTGAAGCAGTAGGCGTGAGCTTAAAGGGACTCCAGAAGATGGTAGAGGACAGGAAGGCCTGGAGGAACGTTGTCCGTGGGGTCACGATGGGTCGGACACGACTTCGCAACTAACAACAACGAGGGCTCCGTGCCACTGTAACTTTGGACATTTGCTAAAAGAGTGGTTGTAAATCAAGTATTACCTGAACACTACGGCTAATGCTGAGTTGCAGGATTGCCCACTGCCCTACAATCTGTCCGTGCTATTAGATTTTCCACCTTTTTTTGTATCCTGCCATGGATACATCTCAAATCAACAACTGGCTATTGGAACTGAACTTGCCCCCTCCCCATCTTTTTTTTGTACAATTTTAGGATGAGGCTAAAAACAAACCCAGGCCTTTTTATTTAGAGTTTATTAATGCTGCTGGGTTTCAATTATTTTAATCGTGATTTTTTTTTAAATTGAATTTTGGATGTTGTAAGCCATTTAGAGCTAAACAATAAGAGAAGGCAACATAGATATTTGAAATAATTGTGAAATGACAAACTGTTAATAAACACACAACGCCGCCACGCCCCCCCCCCCCCAAAAAAAATAAGTAGATACTAGTTGTGGGTAAAACAAGGCAGTTATTCTCAGGTGCTTAACATCTTTCCACAGCATATTTCAAGGTATTAAAAAAATAAAGGGTGTAATCATATGTAAGCATTGGAATATATCAGGAAGGAAGGAGGAAAGTACCTTTTTTTTAATTAGTTGGTATAAGGTACCTAATAATTGGGGATTGGAGGAATACAAAACATTAAATGTTTCATAAATCAAAGTATAGGCTCATCCAGTGGTGGGATTCAGCCGGTTCGCACCACTTTGGCAGAACTGGTAGCTAATTTTTTGTTGCCCATGCCCAGAATGGACTTCAGGAAGTGGCATCCATACAGAGAACCGATTGTTCACATATTTGAATCCCACCACTGGGCTCATCCTCATACAGTCCTAACTGCAGCACAAACAAGCATCATCTCAGTTCCTGTGGATCACTGTGCAGATAGTCCCAACTTACAACCATTCATTGAAGGAGTGCTTGAAGATACAATGCACTAAAAAAGTGACTTGTAACCGGCCTTCGTGCTTACAACTGTCGCAGCTTCCCCATGGCCAGGTGATTAAAATTCAGGTTGTGATTCGCTTATCAACCTTGGCAAAAAGGTGGTAAAATCAGGCACAACTCACTTACTTAGCTGTGCAAATTCTGGTCCCAATCATCACAAGTCAAGGACTATTTGTAGATATGTCCATTCCCTTTCCATGGACATAGACTGCCAAAAAGATTGGACAATGGGCTTATGCAGAGGCATCTGACTGCATGATGCCCAGTCACCGCTGACCACGTGCTTGTCAAATCTTTTCTTGGCTCCTTATAAAGATAAGACTTGATGGTCTTTTGAAAGCGCACCAAACTGTTAAAACAAATGGGTTTAGCACTCTTCTGAAGGACAGCTAGATCTGTGCTTAAAAATAGGTCTAGCTCTCCCTTGACAGTATCATAATAATTGACTTTTAGAGAAGGTTGTTTTAAACCACAAGTACAGGTGGGGGGGGATTCTGCCAGCTGTGCGTTGCTGTTTCTGTGACCATTAAAAGTTTTCCATTGCTTTCACTACAGTACTAGGATTTCAAGTAGCTTTACTTTTTCTGTTTATTGCTATTTATTACTTTGGTGTTTAAGGCACACTATTTTATTTAGGGGTAGTCCTTGACTTAGGACCATAATTGAGCCCAAAATTACGGTCATAAGTCATTCCGGTCATTAAGCAGGTGTCCATGTGACTGCATCCAATTTTACCATTCTTTTCGTGGTGGCTGTTAAGCAAATATGGGGGTCATTAAGCAAATTAATTGTTCCCAATGGGCTTTTTTTTTTTTTTTGCTTAAAACTGGAAACAAACACCAGTTTCCAGCAAAAAAACATTCTAAATTGCGGTCATGTGACCATGGGATGCTGCAAATAGCCATATATGTGGGCTGGTTGCCAAACGCTCAAAATGCAATCACGTGACCAGGGGTTGAAAGGTTGAAGAAAGGGGTCAACCTATTCTCCAAAGTGCCTGAAGGATGGAAACTAATCAAGGAGAGAAGCAACCCAGAACTAAGGTAAAATGTCCTGACAATGTCCACAATTAATCAGTGGAAACATGTGCCTCCAGAAGTTGTGGGTGCTCCATCACTGGAGGTTTTTAAGAAGAGATTGGACAACCATTTGCCTGAAATGGTATAGGGTTTCCTGCCTGAGCTGTGGGTTGGACTAGAAGACCTCCAAAGTCCCTTCCAACTCTGTTATTCAGTTATTCTGGTGGGGGAACTGGCCTTTGTAACTTCAAATCCAGGTCATAAATAGTCATGAGGTGGTCTGTCATAATTTCAAATGTAAGGTGCAAGTCAAGGACTAGCTATATTCCATTCCTTCTCCATGATGCCCACAAGCTCATTTCCAGGTGCTACCAAAAGGAAAACAATTAAACTTCCTGCTAACACTGCTACTCCTTGCAAATCTACTCAGGCACAAAACTCACTCATCATTTCGCTCACTGTTCCTCTTCTATACCTGTGGCTGTCAGCCCAATAATATTTGGACATGGTTCAATGCTCCTTCAAATGAGCATTAAACCCATCTTCAGAAATCAAGCAGCCGATGAGTACTTGATCCATAAAATCTGTTAATCCAGTAATTTGACAGGTGGCCAGTTGTCTCATTTCTTGCACAAACACTCAACCAGTTCTGCCCTACCCATGCTAGGGAGAGTGATCAGTGGTGGTTTTCTGTTTGAGAGGCAACGATTGATGGAACAGGAAGCAAAGGATAGGAGACCTGCTTAATCGTGTTTTTTTTAAACTTCTCCCACATTAAAACAGTAAGGACAGCACCAGTTTCCTTCTATTTATTGTGCTCAGCAATTGGGGAACAAATTTTCTGTTGACATTCTTTTCTGCCAGCCCTAAGTCTGGGGGATTTTTATGCAGCCATCAGTATCTGCCTAACCTAATTTACAGACTGAAGCCATAAAAATATTCTGAAATGTTTTGACCTATTTTTGTAATTCCATTGTATTAAAAAAAATGTTTGCCATACATAATCGCTTTCATTTATTGCTGGTCAAAATCCTTACCGTAGGTGTTCTTAGCACTACAGATCATCTTCCTGTTCATCAATGCTTGGCTTTGTCCTTTCTTTACAAATCTCAAATTTGATCAGGTATTTATTTTCCTAGGCTCCATTTTGATAGAATAAAGAAATTCTCCCCGATTGAGAAGTAATTGGATCCAATGATAGACCTCTGTTTTCATGGACAAAATCCCAGTTCAAAATCCCAGAAACTCAGAAAGACCGACAACTTAACACCCACAAGAAGATTGAGATCCTAAACAAACACTTTAATTTTGAGTAGTGCAAGTGCAGTTTCAGATATACAACCCATGTTTAAAATTGGAATCCATAGATTTTTTTTTAGAACAAAACTAAACATAGCTTCATTGAATTCTCTACAAGAATATTTTATCTAAAGGGATGCTTCTGTATCTATTTTATAACTTGATAAATACATATCGCGATAAGCTGTTTATGCATTTAGATGTACCTTACTGGCCTATAACATATCATGGAAATGTGTAATGTATTAATACAGGTACTCCTCGGCTTATGACCATTCCTTTAACAATCGTTTGAAGTTACCACAAAATTGAAAAACATGACTTATAAATGGTCTAACTTAAATCCATCACAGCCTTCCCACAATTGGGTGATCATTATTCAGATGCTTGACCACCATCACACATTTCGACGGTCACAGCATCCTGGTCGTGTGTCAAGAACTACTTATAGACAATTTTAGTTGTCTAAAAGGAGAGGAGAAATATAAGCGTCTTTTTTCATGTGGCGTAGTAAATTCAGACAACAGTCAAAGTGCCAACATGGCTGTTCATAGTGATGATTGCAGCCTCAGGCTTAGTTTTCTAATTAAGCTGTGTAAGAGAGCATAAAATAAAATGATTTTCTTATTCATTAGATTTATTTCACACCTTTTGTTCAGAAGTTCAAGAAGTAGATTATATTATTCCCTCCTTCCACTTTTCTATCCCGTAATCACCCTGGACTGCTAGAAAATGATTGGGCCAAACTCTCAAGTCATCCATGAGCTTCTGCAGTGGAAATTCATTCTTCGTGCAGTAGCAATCCAGCACCTTAACCACTACACTACAGTACAAGTAGCTCTAAAATCTAAATCAAGTCCAGTATGACTATTGCCTGCCTTGACGAGGCGAAGGGGCTTGTGTGAGTAAATAAATTTGTGGGTTATGTCATTGGACATGTATATGTCCAGAAGGATCACCCAGGCCATGATGGATACTGCCTAGACCAGGGATGTCAAACTCGCCGCGTCATGTGACATGTTGCGACATATTGTGACTTTTTTCCCCTTGCTGGAGCTTCCATGTGACGCATCTGGCCCGCAGGCTGGCATTTTGACACCCCTGGCCTAGACTATCACCGATCACATCTGCCAATCTGCATTGGACCAACATGGCAGATCATAGTCAATTCCTTCAACATCTGAATGCAACCTTAAAAACAACCCTCATTTCCCGGAGGCCCTAGGGAAACTACCCATGGCAGCAGTGTGGGGAAAAAAGCCTATTGCTTTTATAGAAACTGTAAGAAGATACGCTAGCCTGTGAAGAAATATATTGTATATATTTTAATTTCATGAGTCTAGTTGAAGCTTGAGAATTGTATGTAGGAAGGCTTCTGCTATGCTAGAAACTGGTTTTAACCAGAATCTGCTGATATGATAGTTACTCTAGAGACAACCCCTAGGAACTATAGCCAATAAAGGTCATTTGTAAATAAGGGCAGGGGGTGATAGAATTAGAGTAATGGGAGATGTCTGGCATGACGTATTGGAGCTTTTTTCCCATTGCCGGCAATGGGGTGGGCGCAGTTTCCTGTGACGTGTCTGGCCCGCAGGCCGGCAGTTTCACACCCCTACTTTAGGCGCTTCGAATAGGTTGAGATGGCATGAGGACTAAGCCAATGAGGACAAGGTGGGAGGTAATTTTGCAAGGACCATAGAGAATATAAAGAAAGAATATTAATGATTTAAGGTGTGTCCACTGTTCCTGCGTGTACATGATACACCCTCTTTGCAAAGTAGTACAAATAAATTACCATTGTTTTCTCTTGGAAGTTTTAGCTGGTGAATGTTTACTTAAACTAGACAATAATCCCACAACTGGAAGATCAGCCCGAAGGCAGAGGGTGCTACCTAATTGGCAAAGGAAAGCTCAAGTCTGTATTGGTTGGAAACATGCGGAAGAGGCCTTTATCCTGCACGGGATAGACCAGGGGTTCCCAACCGAAGGTGCTCACACACCCCGGGGGTGCGAAACAATATCCTAGGGGATGTGAAAACTTGGGTTTAGAAGTTTCAAAATTATAGTGTATATGCATAATTCGTTTTGAACTTTTATAAGGGGTGCGAGAATATATCAGAAGCATTCTAGGGGTGCGGGGTATAGAAAAGGTTGGGAACCACTGGGATAGACAACGGCTAAAATGATGACTATTAGCATTTTCCTTTCAAAGCCTACAGCCGTGGTGGCGAACCTATGGCACGCGTGCCACAGGTGGCATGCAGAGCCCTCTCTGTGGGCATGCGCGCCATCGCCCCAGTCCTAGGACTTCAGCTGGGTTTTATAAAACCTTTTCACTTTAGGCCTCTGCTGCCATGTGCAAAAAAAAAAGGTTTAATCAATCCATCAATTTCAACTTCTCGCAGGGGAAAAAAAGATCTCACAAAGTTGGAATTGATTGATTGAACTTTTTAGTCCTACCCAGTCTGCCGTTACCACCGCAGCCATGCCCACCCAATGGGCCACACCCACCCAATGGGCCACACCCACCCGGCACCCCATGATACATAAGTGGGTTTTGGGTTGCAGTTTGGGCACTTGGTCTCTAAAAGGTTCGCCATCACTGGGGTATAAGTTTTGGACTACCTGGATAAAAACCCACAGTAGTGCGATGGTAAGAAAGCTTTCTGCAGTTCCTTGCTCTATTGATGTGTGCAACGTTTGTATCTACAATCCTTCAGGCAGAAGGAATTATGGGAGTTGAAGTCCAAATGCTGGAACACAGTAGATTATAGAAAGCTGTTCCTTCACTTCCTTTGTGTCTATGTGTGGCATAGATGTTGGGTGGTCTCAAATTGGGTGGGACATGGAAAGCCTGTAGGTCTTCATAGTGAGGTCCAGCAGTTAAAATGGAAAAAGTGCCTTGAGTGTTGGCTTCCCTAATGTTGCCAGCCTCAGAGGGAAAGGGAACAAGTATTGAAGTTCAGATATATTATTTTGGAAGAAGGATAATTTTTTGCATTTGACAATAAAGTTCTGTACTGAGATAGGGAAAAATTAAAATAAATTAAGTGCATGCTAGTGTCATAGGAGATGACTGCTGTTGTAGGAAACGACTTTTTAGAATACAGATATATTCTAGAATCAAGAAAAAGAATAAATTGCCTTAAAATGTTAATTTGGCAGAGGAGAACAAAAACAAAATGGGCAGGATGTGTGGGAATAAACGGGCTGGAGTCCATATGTATATGAGAAGCAATATTGATTTTTGAAAATATTGAACTATGTTTAATTATAATTGCACTTTTCAGGGGACAGTAGATAATGACAAGAATTTCAAACATGATAATTACTGTGCTATACATTCCATTGAGACGGCATGTCTAAAAAAGCAGCTTCCAACTCTGCGGGCAGAGACTGAACACACATTATGTGACTGGGCACTGAGTTTGTGTATAATGACTGCATCTAGGGTTTATGGGTATGTCAGTACTGTAACGATCTACTGATGTGTTAGAAGCAGCCATTTAAACAGGGTATTTCTGATAATTCCAGGTGCAATCTGCTCAGGTATTTCAGCTTTTATTAAAGGTGTATGCCGCCAAACAATTTTAGTCTGAGTGGCTTAAAGTAACAATTTGCTGCCAGCCAAAAGCAATAAGAAGTCTAGGAAAGAAAAGAATATATAGCCATTTTAAATGCTACGGTAGTTGTATTAGGTCAGTGATGGTGAACCTTTTAGAGACCGAGTGCCCAAACCGCAACCCAAAACCCACTTATGCATCGTCGGGTGCCGGGTGGGTGTGGCCCATTGGCTGAGTGTGGCCAATTGGGTGGGCATGGCCCATTGGGTGGGCGTAGTTGCAGTGGTAATGGCAGACGGGGTGGGACTAAAAAGTTCAATCAATCAATTCCAACTTTGCAAGATCTTTTTTTTCCCTGCGAGAAGTTGAAATTGACTGATTGAACCTTTTTTTTTTTTTGCACATGGCGGCGGAGGCCTAAAGCGAACAGGTTTTATAAAACCCAGCAGAAGACCTAGGACTGGGGCGACAGCGCGCGTGCCCACAGAGAGGGCTCTGAGTGCTGCCTCTGGCACCCGTGCCATAGGTTCGCCACCACTGTTATACCCTGTCCTCACACTTACGACCTTCAAAGCATTCCCATGGTCACATGGTCCAAATCTGGTTGCTTGGCAGCCAGAATATATCTACCATGTTTGCAGCATCCTGAGGTCACATGATCACCATTTACAAACTTCCCAGCCACTTTCTGACAAGCAAAGACAATGAGGGAAGCTTAATGATTCGCTTAATGATTATATGATTCACTTAACAACTGCAGCAATTTGCTTAACAACAGTTCATAAAGTTGAGTGCAACTCACTTAATTACCTTGCTTATCAATGGACATTCTTGAACCAATTGTGGTCATAAATGGAGAACTACAGGTATTTGTACAAGTATAGTGAGGGCATAGACTTTGGTCTAGATGGTTCATATCCAGGAGGATCTCGTCTCTTTGCACAACTTTGGTTACTAGATTAACTCATTTTCAGGTGTGAGAAGTCAGCCCCCCAGAGAAGGAAATATTAAAAGTTAAAAGGGCAGAAAAATATATTTCCTCAAAGGATCTTAAAGAGGCAGAAAGGCATGCTCAGTTTTTCTTGATAGCCCCAGGTCTCCCTCCCCCAAGCAGAAACTAGCTCTGTACAAATGTAGATGTAAACCATCCAGTAAGGTTGGAAGCCCCAGCTAGAAGATTAAGAAGACAAAGACACCTAAAATCTACATACCCCACCCAAAATCCAAGACAGGACATAATAGGATTAACTCACAGATGCCAAAGGGATACAGATCAACTTTGGAAGCAACTCCAAACAAAAGGCTCCAGAGGGTATAAAAACCCACTCCCTACATGTGCTCAGCCCTTTTTCTCTTTTCTTCCAGACCCATCTTTCTGTCTGGCTCTCCTCTTCAATAAACTGCAACCTTCTTTCTAAAGCAGTCACCATGTTGTTTATCCCTGGCTTGAACTGAACCATAATGAAGACTTTTCTTCCAACACAGGATTTGCTCAATATCCTGAATCAGGTATTTACTAATATTAGACTCAATGCTCTGCTCTGCTAAATCTGTATTAAAGTGTCCCAGCCTCTCTGAAAAGGGGGCAACATTACTTCACTAGATAATTGATCATCTACTAAACTGCTTTCTTAGGAAGTTCTCTCTTACTTTCATCTAGAATCCATCTTTCTGTAACAAGATCCTTCTGTGTCCTACACTGTGGGTCAATAAAATCATCTTTTCTATTGCACACGATCTCCTTTTGATTCTTGAAACAACCTATGTCCTGTCCCTCACACACACACACATGTAATTTTTTATCCAAATTATGAATACAAAAGTAGAAGGCTGGGGCTGAATCTGATGGCACCCAACTCAATGCGTCCACTGGCTTTGATAAGCAATGAAAAACAGCCTTTGAGCTATCTCACATCATTCCACTAATGAGAAGGAAGGACTCACTGGAGAAGGGCCTAATGCTGGGAAAGATTGAGGGCAATAGAAGAAGGGGATGACAGAGAATGAGGTGACAGGATGGAGTCATTGAAGCAGTAGGCGTGAACTTAAATGGACTCCAGAAAATGGTAGAGGACAGGAAGACCTGGAGGAACGTTGTCCATGGGGTCGCGATGGGTTGGACACGACTTTGCAATTAACAACAACAACATCATTCCACTCAGCCTATATTTATCTAACCTTCTTCCTCTGTAAGTTTGGTTGACCTCAGTTTCCTAAGTTAGACTATAAAACAATAATTCACTTTAGAAAGAAGGAAAGTCACTACAGATTTTACCCTGCTACTCAGTGGTGGGATTCAGCTAGTTCACACCACTTCGGCAGAACCAGTAGCTAATTTTTTGTTGCCCAGATGCAGAATGGACTTCCGGAAGCAGCTTCCACACGAGAACTAACTGGTTGTTCACATATTTGAATCCCATCACTGCTGCTACTCATTGCTAACTATAGGGGGCAGCACTCTTCTCTGTTTTGAGGCCATGAACCAGCACTGTCTGAAGACATTTCCATGATCCTGTGGCCAGCATGACATTGCAAAGCATTGTTTCCTACTGAAGTGGTACCTATTTATCTACTCACATTTGCATCCTTTCGGACTGCTACCAGTAGGTGTCAGGAGCTAGGCCAGCGGTTCTCAACCTATGGGTCGCGACCCCATTTGGGGTCGATTGACCATTTCACGGGGGTCCCCAAGCAAGGCTGTCCGCCATTTTTTCCCCTTTTCCGGCGGGTGCCTTACCTCCCTTGAGCTGGGCCAGCTGGTGGTCGGCCTGCTCTGTCTCTGCCGCTTGCCAACTACGCCTCGGCCGGCGCAGGGGGCGGAACCATGCATGCACGGCGCTCCCGGGCAGGGAAAGTCCTCGACTTACGACCGGTTGGGTAGTCCTCGACTTACGACCGGTTTAGTCCTTGACTTACGACCGGTTTAGTCCTCGACTTACGACCGGTTTAGTCCTCGACTTATGACCGGTTTAGTCCTCGACTTATGACCGGTTGGGGTCGCGGCATTAAAAAGGTTGAGAACCACTGAGCTAGGCGAAGACGGGCACTCACCCTGTTACACGATGCTCGGATCTCTAACCTGGGCTGTTGCCTTTCCAGCCGACAAGTCCAGTGTCTTAAACACTGAGACATCGCACCACCCACATTTTAGAAGATGGTGAGGCAAATAAAGCCCCATAAATCAATCCTGATAAGTTAGACCAGGGGTAGGCAACCTTGGCTCTTTTATGACTCGTGGACTTCAACTCCCAGAATACCTGAGCCAGCTACGCTGGCTGAGGAATTCTGGGAGTTGAAGTCCACGAGTCATAAAAGAGCCAAAGTTGCCTACCCCTGAGTTAGACAATGCAACAATATATGGACAATAATAGGAATTTTTTTTAAAAATGAGGCCACATATCTTATGTTTTAACAAAGCCAGAACAAGAAATCTTGTTAAATCCCAGACAACATACAAGCTATTTTCATGATACAGTCTACAGCCCACACAAATGACAATGTAGTGCAAACCTGTCCATTTTTTTATTTTTGGTTAGTTTATTATTACATACTCAGATCTGTTCAAATGTTTATTGAATTTATTTATATGCAAACTTTCCAGCAAACAAATATTCATCTCCATTTAGAAACCCCATATATTCTTAAAAACCTCAACTATAGGCAACAGCAACCAGAAACATACCAAATGCTTATTGTAATAAGCCTTACCAGTATGTTTTAATCAGAAAAAGGGAAATAATGGATACGTTGATTAATCTCAAGAAAATGAGCACAGCTATAGGTCTAATTATACATATTTACCATGCAATCCCATGATCAATCGCATGGCTGTGATTTCACAACTAACCACTTAGAGTAATTAGAGTAAAATCAGTTTGGTCTACTGGGTAAGGCAGGGGTCTTCAAACTTGGCAACTTTAAGACTTGTGGACTTCAACTCCCAGAATCCCTCAGCCAGGCAGGCTGAGGGATTCTGGGAGTTGAAGTCCACAAGTCTTAAAGTTGCCAAGTTTTAAGACCAGGCTGAGGGATTTTGGGAGTTGAAGTCCACAAGTCTTAAAGTTGCCAAGTTTAAGACCCCTGGGATAAGGCATCAAGCTAAAAAGCAAGAGACTGTGAGTTCAAGTCCCATCTCAGCCAAGAAAACCTGCTGGGTGATCTTGAGGCAGTCATTCTCTCTCAGCCCAACCCACCTCACATAGTTGTTGTTGTGGGGAAAATAGGAGGAAAGTGTGTTGGATATATTCACTGCCTTGAGTTATTGTAAATATAATAAAGAAAAGAAAAGAAAGGAAGAGAAGAGAGAGAGAGAGAGAAGAGAAGAGAAGAGAAGAGAAAGAAAGAAAGAAAGAAAGAAAGAAAGAAAGAAAGAAAGAAAGAAAGAAAGAAAGAAAGAAAGAAAGAAAGAATGGGTTTGCACAGCATACTGATCATGGGTGTACAAAGTAGCCAACTTCCTCTAGTCCAGTGGTTCTCAACCTTTATAATGCCGCGACCCCAACCGGTCGTAAGTCGAGGACTAAACCGGTCGTAAGTTGAGGACTAAACTGATCGTAAGTCGAGGACTAAACCGGTCGTAAGTCGAGGACTACCCAACCGGTCGTAAGTCGAGGACTTTCCCTGCCCGGGAGCGCCGCGCATGTGTGGTTCCGCCCCCTGCGCTGGCCGAGGCGTAGCTGGCAAGCGGCAGAGACGGAGCAGGCCGACCACCAGCTGGCCCAGCCCAAGGGAGGTAAGGCACCCGCCGGAAAAGGGGGAAAAAAATGGCAGACAAAAAAAATGGTGGACAGCCTTGCTTGGCGACCCGCATGAAATGGTCGATCGACCCCAAATGGGGTCCCGACCCACAGGTTGAGAACCACTGCTCTAGTCTAGTATAAATTCAGCTTATAAGAGGTTTATACACTAGCTGTTGAGAGTAACCAAGAGCCAACAACCAAGTACTCTACATAGACCAGGTATGTCAAACGCACAACATCACGTGACGTCACACGACGTATCATGACTTTTTCCCCATTGCCGGCAATGGGGTGGGCGCGGTTTCAGCGTGACAGTTTGACATGCCTGACATATACCAATTATTTGGCCTGCAAAACTCCAGATGACCACTAGAGGCCACCTTCTAGTGCCACCTAGTGGTCATCTGCCTCAGGTATGATCAGTCTAGGTTCAGGCAGGACAGGTAGTCCTCGAATTACAACAGTTCATTTAGTAACCATTCAAAGTTACAATTGCATTGACAAAAGTGGCTTATGACCGTTTTTCAGACTTATGATTGTTGCAGCATCCCTGTGGTCACGTGATCAAAAACAGATGCTTAGCAACTGATTTGTATTTATGACGATTGCAGTGTCCAGAGGGTCATTGATCACCTTTTGTGACCTTCTGACAAGCAAAGTCAATGGAGAAGCCAGATTCACTTAACAACTAGATTACTAACTCAACAACTGGAGTGATTCGCTTAACTGTGGCAAGAAAGGTTATAAAATGGAGCAAAATTCACTTAACAACAGAAATGTTGGACTCAATTGTGGTCGTAAGGACTACCTGTATACTAAAACATTAAGGAATAAGTTACAATTGGCTAAGTTTAAATCTGACTTTTCATATTAAACCATTAAGTCAACATGTAAAGTCAACAGCAAATATTAGTGCTTGCTAACCTAGTGATTCTTTTATTCCTTTAAGGTGCAAGCACACCAAATTGTACCAAGTCTCTCCCACTTCCTTAGCCACAGATTGTTACAGCTGTGAAACTCTGTTTATGCTTATAGCATCCCTTTTATTTACACATAATCCAAAGGTGTGCATAGAACCACAACACGTGTAGAAAAGTCAAAGCACACAAAGTAGCACATTTTCACAATTACAGCAGGCAGAAGAGGAACAAAATGATTTGTTCAAGGCTACTTGCTTCCAAATGTTGAACCTACACAACACAAATTGTCTATCGGCACCTTCTCTTCTGGAAGCAATTTCCTACAGATAGTCATCAACATACAATCACCACTGGGATTGGAACTTCCGTCACTAAGTAATTCAGTGAATTGCACCTAATTTTACAACCTTTTTGCTGCACTCATTTTGCTTCCCTCATTGACATTGCTTGTCAGAAGCTGGATGCGACAGTCACAAATGGCAATCACTTGTCACCAGGATCTGAACTCATCATAAATAAATGCTGGTTGACAAGAGCCCAAATTGCAATCACATGACTTAAGGCAGACATCATGCGACGTATCGGAGCTTTTTCCCCATGGCCGGTAACGGAGTGGGCGCGGTTTCTTCATGACGGGTCCGGCCCATGGGCCGGCAGTTTGACACCCCTTACTTAAGGGATGCTAATTGGACCAATTATCAAGGACCAATCAATCATAAGTCACTATTTTCAGGGCCATCTTAACTTTGATTGGTCACTAAAGAAATGATCATAAGTTGAGGACTACTTGTATTTGTCACAAATGTACCCTAATGAGGATTTTGCTGACTTCATTGATCAGGTAGTTCTCACAAGGAAAGATGAGAAAATAAAACGAGAAAACTTATACTAGTTTGATTCTCCCACTAAGTTTTCAGCATGAACTATCAAACAAGTCACAACTGGTTGTCATACAACACTTTACAACTTTAAACCATCATTTACAAACTATAATGGAATCAGCAAACACTGCCTGCAAAACCAAAAACTAATGAAAAAATATTGATTTTAGTAGGAAGAGTAAACTCATTCTGGATCCTGACTCTCAATGCAACTTTCCAGATCTTATCTGGCGATGCTTCAGTTTTGGACCATCTACAAGCAAATTCCCTAAGGGGGGCGGGAATCCCCAGCTTCCTACCTTCTCAGAGTGGAAACAATATGAATATGGATCCTTCAGCTGAGAGTTAGCCAATTCTAACCTTCCAGTTTTGCCCTTCTCCTTTAATAATCATTTATACCAGCAATCAAACAGCAATTTTCAGAACTTGGAAAAAGAAATCTAGCTGTGGAGTCAAATATGACAAAATTATTCACAAGCTCTTTTTATTAAAGCAGAAGAATGGGGCTTTATTTCTTATCCCCTTGCAAAGGTTGGTGGCTGTGATACTTTTGTACAACAGGTGAGCTTATGGTTTTGTTAAGAATGATATTGAACTTCACTTTTTATACCTTGCCTTTTTAAAAAAATGGCTTGATTAATCCATGTAAATATCTAAAAGCGAGACATTAAGATCTAAATTAAATACTATTACTTTCACCAATCAAGCCAACAATTGCAGAGATAAGAAACTGACCAAACTATTATCTCTTAGCTGACCAAAATAAGCTGACATAGAAATACAAATTTATTTTATGGTACCTTGTTATACTTACTAGCATTAACAGATCTCATTTCTAACATGGGTTGCTCAACATAAATCTCTTTATGTTCTTTTTTCAGTGAGAAAGTCAGCACTGATGATGTTACCTGGTTTAGGTAATGCAGGGGTCTTCAAAGTTGGCCCTTTTATGACTTGTGGACTTCAACTCCCAGAATTCCTCAGGCATGCTGGCTGAGGAATTCTGGGACTTGAAATCCACAAGTCATAAAAGGGCCAAGTTTGAAGACCTGTGAGGTAGTGAAAGAAAACAAGCAACCTCAGAGAGCACCAAGGAACCCTCAGCTACAAATATTCTCCTTTATTGGTTATTTTTCAGTTTAGTTATTTAGCACAATAGTTCCAATGGTCAGCAATCACAACTGAAGCTCTGAGATTTTTTTAAAAAAATAATTTAATAATGGACAAAAGGGGGAACAATGTAGTGATACGCGTTGCTATGTGTAATCTATAGCCTAAAATAATTCAGTCTGTGTTTGTTTCTTGTGGTACTTGTTAATTGACATTTTAATAATATTATGTCTAAGCCAAATGAATATGTGGGAAATTCAGCTGATGCTTAATAAATGAAAATAATCCTGAATTAAGCAGATTGTTTTTTTTAATTAATACAAATATTTTTAGATAACCTTCAAAATATATTACTTTTTTTAAAAAAATCTGAATATTTGAGGGTATGATTAATAATGTTCATAATATTTTATTATGAGTAGCAAAATGCATAGAGCTGTCTGTGGATATAACGTTCTTTTTATTGGCATGTTCAAATGACGCAGTAGGGTAGGGAAGGAAAAATCCCATGTATCAGAATCAACAGGATAGATATTAAGTTGTCCCTTCAGTTCTGTTTAATTAAATTTGAAGAGAAGCTTCCACACATCTACCAGGAGTGTCTACAAAAAGGTACCCAATAACATCCACTGGGAAATGACCCACAATAATGATGACACATGGTATCATAAACCTGGGTCTCCATAGCAACATTCCTACCTGTTTCATTCCTCAGGGCAACCTATGAAAACTGAATATGTACTTCAACAGCAAACCATACGGGGAGGTGGGAAAATGGAAGAATATACAAGAACACACACGTGGAAGGAGTACACTGAAATTTGCCACTCAAGATATTTTAAAGCAGCGTTTCTCAACCTCAGCAACTTTAAGATGGGTGGCCTTCAACTCCCAGAATTCCCCAGCCAGCATGGCTGCCTGGGGGATTCTGGGAGTTGAAGGCCATCCATCTTAAAGTTGCTGAGGTTGAAAAACACTGTCTTAAAAGATATTCTCAATTTCTTCTACACTAGAAGATAAAGACCAGCACTTTAGTCATTACAGGTAGCCGACTCACAACAGTTTAGTGACCTTTGGAAGTTATAACAGCACTTAATAAAGGGACTTATGCTCATTTTTCATACTTACGACCATTGCAGTATCCCCATGGTCACGTGATCAAAATTCAGACACTTGGCAACTGGTTCATATTATGATGGTTGTGGTGTCCCGGGGTTTTGTGATCCCCTTTTGCAACCTTCTGGCAAGCAAAGTCAATGGGGAAGCCAGATTCACTTAACAACCGGGTTATTAATTTAACACCTGCAGTGATTTGTTTAACAGCTGTGGCAAGAAAGGTTGTAAAATGGGGCAAAACTCACTTAACTGTGGCACTTAGCAACAGAAATTTTGGGCTCAACTGTGGTTGTTGGAAGGCTACAAGAATCAATGAGACATTTGCAGAAATGACAGGTAACATAAAAAGAACTAGTAAAGATTCTAAACAAAAGATGCCAGCAAATCTGGAGAATAACACAATGGCCAGCAGATTAATTTAGATACCAATAACAGAGAGTGTAAACTATAGTATAATAATAGCCTTAGTTTCACATGATAGCAAAGTAAAATTTAGACTCATCCAATGCAGATTATAATCCTACCTGGAAAGAGAAATGCTAAATATTCAAACTGATTTTACAAAAAAAGTTGAGAAACAAATTATTGTTAATGCGCACAGGAAAACTAAGAAAGCCAAAAGACACCCCAAAGAAGTCAATATGTTTTTCATCGATTGAATGAAAAACATATTGACTTATTTGAGATGTCTTTTGGCATTCTCAATTATACCAATAGTCAAAAATGTAAATAATCTGGAAGCTATAACAATAATAGAACAACAGAGTTGGAAGGGACCTTGGAGGTCTTCAAGTCCAACCCCCTGCTCAAGCAGTAGACCCTATACAATTTCAGACAAATGGTTGTCCAATCTCATCTTTAAAACCTCCAGTGATGGAGCACCCACAACTTCGGAAGGCAAACCATTCCAGTGATTAATTGTTTCTAACTGTCAGAAAATTTCTCCCTATTCCTAATTTGTTTCTCTCCTTGATAAGCTTTCATACCTTCTTGTCCTGCCTCCAGGTGCTTTGGAAAATAGGTTGATCCCCTCTTCTTTGTGACAGCCCCTCAAATATTGGAAAACTGTTATCATGTCACCTCTAGTCCTTCTTTTCTTTAAACTAGACATGGCATGAGTGTCACGGAACAAAACAAAATATGAGACTAAGAAGACTGAACTAATAACAACTAAAATTGCAACCAGCTTTAGAATTGACAATTAAGATAGAGAAGTGGTAGGCAGCTTCTGCTATTTAGATTTAACAATCAAGAGTAAAGGAACTAGCAGTCCTAAAATATATTGTAGAACAGCCATGAAGGTCTTAGAGAAGATATTCAGACATGTGGTATGTCTATACATACACATTTCTACTGATAATGGTTTTCTCCCTCTACTGCCCTATTCAAAGCTAACTTTGAAACAGCAGGTCAGAAAAAATATTGATGTTTGAATATTTGTGTTGTATTTTCCCGAGAATACCATAGATAGCCAAGAAAACCAATAAATGATTTATAGAATAATAACAATAATAGAGTTGGAAGGACTTTTGAGGTCTTTTAGTCCAACCCCCTGCTCAGGCAGGAAACCCTATACCAGTGGTGGCGAACCTATGGCACGGGTGCCAGAGGCGGCACGCAGAGCCCTCTCTGTGGACACGTGCACCGTCGCCCCAGTCCTAGGCCTTCAGCTGGGTTTTATAAAACCTTTTCGCTTTAGGCCTCCGCCGCCATGTGCAAAAAACAACAACGTTCAATCAGTCAATTTCAACTTCTTGCGGGAAAAAAAAATCTTGCAAAGTTGAATTGATTGATTGAACTTTTTAGTCCCACCCAGTCTGCCGTTACTACTGCAGCCACACCCACCCAATTGGCCATGCCCACCCAATGGGCCACACCCACCCGGCACTCGACGATGCATAAGTGAGTTTTGGGTTGCAGTTTGGGCACTCAGTCTCTAAAAGGTTTGCCATCACTAGCATAGACCCTAGAAAGAACTAATCAGATAATCAGATTATAACTTTAGTCATCCATTTCCAATTACACATCATCAACTTAAGCCATTGCACTACTGTTACCTATAACTGTAAAGGGTCAGGACACAGAGCTTGTTCTACCAGTCTCCTTATTGTAGTATACTGTATTTGGAAGTATAATTAAAGAACAAATAAATTTGTTTGCATGGTAATTTGCTACCACATGGGAGCTGTTTTGATTTCTTGCTATCAGGCATTAAAATCTCTTGGTTTGTCTTTTTCTAAAATGGGAACTACTCATCCCAATAAATTTGAGATATGAAATAACAAACTTTCTACTACTATTGATAACAGTCAAGGAATAACAAGCTGATTATCTGGGAGAAAAAGAGGATAACCACTATTCTGAGAGTCTGTGGAATCCTGAGAATTGAACATGACATTGACAGTGAATCACTCTGCCCTTATTATCCCACATGGCTGCTGAACCAGGATAAGTGTTTTTCTATGGCTGTGTTATCTGAACTTGGTGGCCACCATTTCTACTTAGAATGTAGTAGTAGTGGACATCAAGAACGCTGTGATTTCAAATTACTATGAGTATTTACCAGCAATTACAATCATGCTTAATCACAAGAATAACTATTTTGTTATGGTTAAGGATTCAAATGTGTGAAGCGATAACATAGTCAACACATTTTCACTAAATAACCAAAATAATATGTTTCGAAAATACTCTGACTTGTGTTTGAATAACACATTAATTCATGGTTAACAGTTCCATAGTTTATTGAATTAAGGCAATTGCCCAGATTCACACAACCTGCTAAACATAAATTAACACTAAATCGAGGCTTACACAACACTCTGAAATACAAATTAGGCAACTACATTTTAGCCAAACATGAACCCAACCTCATTAACAACTTTGGTTAGCAATAGTTCCAGTTTCTTCCAGTTGCTTTTTTATTATTTTTTGCAACCCAACATAATTTTTTTGGGGAAAAAATGTAAATCTGAAATTTGTTTGTCTGTCCAGCTGTTCATTAGTAGGTTCACTCTCCCAGTACGCAATGGAACTAAATTTCATGCAAAAGGATATGCTAACAAACGAAAGCTCGACTTTAAAAAAAATGGATTGGATTATTCCAAATGTACAAAGAAAAATACATAGTATATTGTACATCACCCTATGGGTGGGGCAGCTGGACTCAGGATGTTGACGATACCTCCATTCTAAGACCCCTCCCTCGTTTTTGTTCCAGTCACATGATGCAGAATGCAGCTATTATTAAGGAATTGTAAAAAAGTTCTAGAAGCCTCACTCTGCATGTTTTCAGGATCAATTAACTCAAGCCAAATGTTACCCAGTTGTTCTGCTTTCCATAATTGTAGTGTCAAACTCTTGGCAACCCACTTTAGCTGAAAGCAAGATTCAGAGTTTCTTTGAACAAGATGTATTGAAAGTGGCTAGGAAAAACCCTCCAGAAAATTCAGCACCTGGGCTGCTTTACTTTGGAATCCAATTTATCTTCCAGGTTGCTAATACAGCGATTTCATCTCAAAGCCTCAGTGAGAACTTGAGAAAGGTAAGTGAGGAATGTTTATGTCAAATCTACAATCAACATGTAGATTGCTCCCAAGGTCTCAAAATTGTCATTACAAATAGGTAATGTATGAATCAACAGGCAATGCATTCAGCTTTATTTTGATATGATTGAAATCCTGATCAAGTCTTTGACTACTGTAATCCATTTCTCATGGGACTAGCCTTGAGGGTTTCTAAATTACAAGTAGTGAAAAATGCAGTGGTCAGACTATTAACCAGTGCAAAGTGTAGTGATTTTTGGGAACTAAAAGATTTACAGGATTGGTTGGTTGCCTGCCAGGCCCAATTTTAAGGATTTTTTAATTTATCTTTAAAACAATAAACAGTATTAAGACCATAACGTTCTACATTTTGCTTTAATTATTGTGAGTGCTTATAGAAACAGGGAGGTGGGTTCTACATTTAATATTAAACACCACTACTGTATTTCATATGAGATGCTTTTTCTGGAGACATCATGGCAATTTATAACCACAGATGGAACTTATTAGGGAGAAAGAGAATCTGCTCTGCACTTGGTCTCTCGCCATCTGCTTCACAGATGTTAATTGATCGAAGACAAAATTCTCTTTGCTACCGTCTCTGCAGCTAAATAGCCTATTTAAGAGGGGTTATGATGTAGTCTGCTATATACAGTCCAGGTGAATAGCCACTCTTGTCAATCACAGATACAATTTAACCCCTGGAATCTACATCTGCTATGAGATGTGACTTAATAAGTCTTCTGTTGGCGATAACTCCCAGTTATGTCGGTTGAGAAGTTCCAGTTCACAATAAAAAAATGGCTAGAGAATGAGACCACTACTAACCTGAAGTCAAGAGTCTTAAAGTTTGGGTTATGGGGACCTCTTTTGATCTATGTTGGTTTTATTTGTTTATCATGAGTTTCAACTTTTTATACAAAGTACTAACAAGTTTTTAATCTGGTCCAAGCTAGTATTTTCATCTCATCAGTAAAAGGATTTGAGAAGAAAATAAGGTCACTGCCATCTTGAACAAAATCATTGGTTCTTGGCTAGTGGTAAAACTCATACTGTTATTATTAGTTGGAAACTGATCAAAGAGAGAAGCAACCTGGAAGTAGGGAGAAACTTCTTGACAGTGAGGACAATTAACCAATGGAACAGCTTGCCCCCAGAAATCGTGGGCACTCCATCACTGGAGGTTTTTAAGAAAAGATTATCACTTGTCTAAGATGGTATAAGATGCTTCAGCAGGGGGCTGGACTAGAAGAGGTCACTTCCAGATTCTATTCTATTCTATTCTATTCTATTCCCCATTGAACTTTTTTGACCCTCTTGCAATGACTGTTAACATTTTTCTGCAATAAGCTAAGATAGTGATCTTGTTTGTACCTAATGCTGATTGAAGATGTTACTTACTTAAATCCCACTGATTTCAATTTACTTTTCTAAAATGTATTAAAACTAGATCCAACCCACTTTCTGCATTTACATAGCATATGGAAAAGCTACTAGCCCATTCCAAAGTTTTGATTCAAAGAAAATTTGACTAAATCATCTCTTCAAAGCAAATCTTAAAAGCTGGATTTGTAAAATCAGATCAGGTGGTTCTAAATTGATAAACATTTGCATGTGCCTAAACATTTCTTTTTCCATGTAGAATTGACAACCTTCCCCTGAATTGATTCAAACTGGATCTTAGGTGATTTGCAACCCCATAAAAAGCTTAGTTATCAAATACAGGGACACCTTCCACAACTTCCCCCCTAACATGTAGCTTTTTTCCTGAGATTTGTGATGAAGTAGATTGTGTTTCTGAAAGCTTCATTTAAAGAGCTGTGAACATAGAGGTGTGGGAGAAAATATAGCATGAAATTATATATGTTTCTTAATCGCTTTTTTAAAAGTTAGCATGTTGGATAAGTGCAGTCAATGTGCCTCACTTATTATTATGCATCCACAAAGGATGTTCTTACAAATTAGCACTTAAAGTGCCACAGGATTGTTTTACTGCAAAAGATTAACATAACTACCCTTTAGAAGTTGGACATTACAGATGTATTTACAATTAAACTTTCTTCAGGGATGGGTGGCAATGTTATATATTTGTACCTGATTAGACAATCCCACCTATTTCCAACACGTGGTCATAGAATATTCTCTTATCCCAACATAACATTACATATTATCTGGGAATGTAAACCAGCTTGAAAATCCATTGGTTGTCTTACAAATCATTATAAAATAACATTAAGAATGCGGTACACATTCTTTGGTCATCTTTTGAAGCAAACTGAATTTAATATGGTTTTTGGGCAAATGGGAGCCAGTTTGGTGTAGTGGTGAAGTTGTTGTCTTAGAAAATTCTAGACTTCTTGGTGACTTTCTCTCAGTTCACCTCAGAGGACTGTTGCTGGGGGAGGGGGAAATAGGAGTATTAGCTATGTTTGCTACCTTGAATTTTATATAAAAAAATATCTTCTCACCCTATATAGGTGGTCTCTGTGCTCTGCAATCTTGGGCCTTCTATCAGGGGTCTGGGAGTTTGAGGGTCCTGCACTGTATCTTAGCTTTTCCTTAACTGCATTCTTCTTAATGGAGAGCTCTGCTGTCTCAGATTCCTGGGATCTGTTGGAGACACTCACCCCAGCTTAGGAATCACAGCCCCAAGTGCCTCTACTGCTACTGGGGCCATTTGGCCTTGACTTTCCACATCCTCTCCAGTTCAGGCTCTAGCACTTCTCATATTCCTTCTTCTTGAAGTTGCTGTCACTTGGCACCATTATATCATCACCAATGTCACATATACTGTATAATACCATCCATCTAGGTCTTCTGCTCTACAGATGTAAAACAAGTCTATATTTGTATAGACTTGTATTGACTATATTTGTATACACACGCACATACAAACACTACACACTCTTCCAAACTGCTTGCTCCATTCTACTTTTGCAACTCCCAGGAGATATCCTTCATTTGTTACCAACCTTAAATGTTAATTATAATTGACTCTTAATATAAAAATGTTGATTGGGTAAATTGTTTAACTATGTTAAATAAACCACATTTGGCTGGATTTGCTCAGGACACTAAGCCATAACAACAGTCTACAACTCCAGTATGATGAAAGAAGTTGCATTGCATTTAGTTTATCTTGTAAATTATACCATCAAATAGTACATCACCACCTACCCAGCCTTTTTTTAATTTTCCAGCAGAATCTGTCAAAGCTCCTTTCGTCTGAATACCAGGGCAGGGCACCCACCCAGCTACAAACCAGCTGAGCATTTTGGCTTAGCAGGTTGTGCAGATCTGACCTGCGTTCCTGCTTCATCATGCAAACCCAGGAATTAAGAGGTTGACCGAGCAACCCATTTTTCCTTTAACCACAGGGAAGCACATTGGGCTAATCCAGTGGCTAGATCCCCGGTAAGCTCCCCGATCTCCTAACACAGTGTTTCTCAACCTTGACAATTTTAAGGCATGTGGACTTCAACTCCCAGAATTCCACAGCCAGCAATGCTGGCTGTGGAATTCTGGGAGTTGAAGTCCACATGCCTTAAAATTGTCAAGGTTGAGAAACACTGTAACACGTGTATCTTGTGCCATTCACCGCCCATGCTAAATTTGTGTTTGGGGGATGCACGCTTTTTTAGGGATGCGATCAAGAACCGGGGTGGAGAGTGGGGGCTGGGTTGGGTGAGGAGAGACTCCCTAGTTCAGCAACCAGGTTTATGCGCTCCGAACGAGCCCAAGCGCAACTCAACTCTTCCACCGCCGCGCGCGCGCTACGCTCCTTTTCCCTCCGCCCCCTCCCACGTTACAATGGCAGCAGCTGGGCCGTCACGTGACCCCTCTCCCCCCCCATCCAAAACAAGCCCGCCTACCTGCTTCTCCCCGCCCCCTTTCTCCTCCCGCTCCACTCGCCAGCCGCCCGGCGCGCTCGCGCGCGCGCGCGCTGAGCCCGCGGCGCCTGCGTAGCCCCGCCCTCCTCCTCGTCCCTCCCGCCTTCTTTCCTCCCCCCCCTCCTCCTCCGCGCAGTCCTCATCTGGTTCCTTTCTCTGCCTCCCGCCGGCTCTTCCATTATCCCCCCTCCCCTCCCCTGCCCGCGGTCTATAAAAGGAGCGGCCGGCAGGGGGTTTCTTCCTCAGTCCGCTGCGGAGGCGCGAGCGGTGGGTCCCTCTCCCGGCCGGGACGCGCGCGTGCCGCCGAGACAGCCCGTCAGCCGCGGGGTGCAAGGGAGGAGGAGACGACGCCGACGAAGACGACGACGACGACGCCTCGCTCCGTCCTGGTCCGCGGGGCCATCTCTGGGTCGCCTCCTGCGGCACCCTTCCCCTCTCTCCCTCCCCTCTCTCCCTCCTTCCCTCCCACACACACCCCCGCCACCCCGCAGCAGTCCCAGCTCGTCCGGCCCGGCCGCCGGGCTGAGTCGGGGCCGTCTTCGAGGCCTTCCCACCCTCCGCCTGCGCGGCCGACTGGCCCCCCCTCCGCGCCGACGCCATGAGCTCGGGCACGCCGTACATCGGGAGCAAGATTAGCCTCATCTCCAAAGCGCAGATCCGCTACGAGGGCATCCTCTACACCATCGACACCGACAACTCCACCGTCGCCCTCGCCAAGGGTAGGGCCCGGGGAGGGGGAGGGGGGCACGGCCACGGCGAAGGACCGGGGCGCGCCCGAGGGAAGTGGGGGGGGGACGCCTCGGCCTCCTGCCCCCCCTCCCACGCACACACAATCCGGAGGGGGGGTGGACGGGCCCCGCCTGCGTCCGGTGCTCCCGAGGGGCTGGGAGGGGAGAGCCGATGGCGCAGGACGACGACGGCGGCGGCGGCGCCGCGGGATTCGGCTTCGCTTCCTCGCGCGGCTCTTTCTTCTTGCCCCCCCCTCTTTACCCGGGGGGGAGAGAAAAAGGAGGGAGGGGTGGACACGAGCGCGGCTCGTCGTCGTCGTTGTTGTTGTTGGGGCTCCGACGCGGGAGGGCCGCAGCTGGGTTGCAAAAGGGGGAGGAGAGCCCAGCGGGCTCTGGGCTCCCGATCCGCATCCCTTTAAAGGGGCAGGCGCGCCGCAGACCTGCAAAGGGGAGCGGGGGGGGGGGAGAGAGAGCGCTTTGCAAAGGAGGTAAAGGTCCGGGAAGGGGAGGGACGAGAGCCGGGGCTGGTGTGTGTGTGTGTGTGTGTGTGNGGGGAGAGACAGGGAGGGGACCCTTCGCTTTCCCGTAGGGCTCCTTTTTAGGCCTTGCAGAGCTGGAGGAGCGACTGGAGCCGCCATAAACGAGAACTTGCGCGTTGGTGCTGGGAAAGGAGAAGGTGGTTTGAATTCCGGGGGGGGGGAGGGAGAAGAGAAGAGCTGTCAGGTACAAAATCATCGGCCTCCTTCTTAAGGGTGATTTTTTTTGGGGGGGGGAGAGATGGAAAACTCCTTTATCACCCCGCTGGAACCTGTTTGTTGAGCCCCATTTCAAAAGTTTCCTTTTTAGGGGGATGGTCTGGAACAGTGTTTCTCAACCTTGACCATTTTAAGGCATGTGGACTTCAACTCCCAGAATTCCACAGCCAGCATTGCTGGCTGTGGAATTCTGGGAGTTGAAGTCCACATGCTTTAAAATGGTCAAGGTTGAGAAACACTGGTCTGGAAGATATTGCAGAGGTGCTGCAGTTCCCTTACGGGTTCAGCCTCCTTAGGAGGAATTGCTGCAATCTGCTGAGCTTCCGTTATTCCCCCGACCTCTTCTTTCCTGCAAAGGGGAATTGTTTGGGATTTGTAAAGCAAAGTGGTGTCGTAAAAGCTGCTGGTGACTTCAAGGGGCCTGTCATGTTTTAGCCTTTGGTAATGTACGGCTCTGGTTCTGAATGGTGTAGGTTCAGTCTGTTGTGCAAGTATTATTAGCAGGTGTGTTGCTTAATGAAGCTGTCCTTTTGTGAACAATGGGCAAGCAAGTTGTGCCAGCAATTCCTTAACTTCCGCCATTTCCAAGCCTCGTAAGCATACGGGATCCTCACCTTGTTTGATTTCAGTAAACGCGCTTGTGCTGGCAAATTTTCCATTCCACGTTTTTTGTTAGAAGGTTTTAGAAAGTGTCTATTTCCAAAAGAAAAAAGTATGGATGTTCGATACTAAATAGCTCTAATGCTGCTTATGTTGGGTAGCTTAAAGAGTTGGAACAATGTCCATAGAAAGCATGTAGCAAGACACCCACACTGTTATGTGGACTGGATGTTTATAAAAGCAAAATATAGTATATCAGATACTGCTTGGTTGACACGACTGAGAAATTGAGGTATAAAATGTTTTGGGGGGAAAGAAGTATTTTGTAAGAGAAGGTAAGTTTACACCCAAGGAGAGAAGTCATTCAGAGCTTAACAATTCATGTGGAAATTTATTGCACAATATTTTTCTAAAGAATCACTCTGTAATATTGGGGATTAAATAGAAATAATTTCCCCATCCTGACTTTAAAAAAAGGGTACTCAGAAAGGGTGAAAATGACATTAACGGAAACCAGAGAATCAAGATGTGCTTTGTGCAAGAATGTCATCCTGCTAAAATGTTTTCAATTTATTTTGGGAATATATAAAATGCATTTTATTCTGGAAAATGAGGGAGTCTGTGTCTGTTGCCAGCCCTTGTTCCATTGTTAACAGCATAACTGCACTCTCCCAAAAGTACTAGTTGGCCATTTATCCATTTGCTGTTTATGAGCCTCATGAAGTTAGTTAAACAGCAATGAATATTCTGTTTTATTCAGCTCCCTCCCCCTCTCACTCAAGAGAACTTGAGTGAAAAAGCTTTGAATGATGATTTAATGGAAGACTTGGTGACAAGATTCCTATTAAAGTTCCATTTTTCCACAATATTATTGCCTGGTGAAGTAAACAAAGCTAGAATTTAAAGGATACTTCTCCAAGATTGCTGTACAAAGGCACAATATAGCACTGAAGTCCCATTCTTGGAGAGGCAGGATAAGGGGTCCAACGCTTTGTAGTGTTGGCGTATCCATTTTGAACCAGTTTTATTATTTTGTGGCTTAGAATAAGAAGGTGACTTAAAATTTAAACTGTGCTCCAGAAGTTTATTTTATTTACTAAAGTTTTGTGAAGAATATGAGCAAACTCAAGTAGTGATTAACGTGTACTTGTGTACATGTGAGCAGGTAGTCACGTTGAAAACACTGGATCAACTTGTTCTGTCTTTGATGTGCTTGATATATCTGGTCATTTTGGAAAAAAAATGGGAATTGCTTTGTTAATAGTGTGGACTTCTAGAACTGTAATGCTAAGTTTTCTAGAATGTTTTTTAGGTCTAAAGTCTATGTGAAAAGTCAGCTTTTGAGATTCTTTAGTTAAGGTCCTCCAGAGAATGGGTGTCTTCTTTCCTGTCCTTTGATTGCTTTCAAATCAGCTTTAAACTTTATTGAGTAACACTCATCGGAGCAAAGATATGGATTACGCCTGATTAATGTTGAATCTGAGTAATGTGTGGCTTTCCTAAACTTTATTCTCTGACCTCAATTTGCTGCTCCTTTTGGCAGTTCAGTTTCTTAATGGCATATTCTGGAAGAAAAATATAAGATGCCTAAGGAACAGTGCTCCATTTCTCTTTTTGATTTCCAAAAACTCTTTTGGAAAAGTTCAGATTATACACAGAAGCAGATTTTCTTTTAATTCAAAGAGCATTTGATTTTTTAGCAGCACTGGCTTTAACAGTTAACTACGGGGTGTAATATTGGGGGAGAGGTGTGGAGAACCATTTTTTAACTGCGATGTATAGTGGGGATATTTATAGCATTCTAGAATATTTGTTGTTTTGCCACTAGAAAAAAATGCCCAGAGTTGTGAAGCCTTACACTTGGTAGCTTTGCTGTTTCGGTAGAGTTACCTGAAGTTGTGGAAGCATTTTTGTGTAATAATATTAGTTTTCTTTTGTTCCAGTGAGGAAAAGCTGAGGTGACCATACTTGGTTCAGAAGCATCTCCCCCTCATTTATGTTAGAGGGGGGGGAAATTCAGATGGAAAAAGGGCCTTTGAAAAAGTGTGTGTCTATAAAAAATTCAGAACTAAAACACCATGGCCTCCAGTGAAGGAAGCATTTTCAAATATTGCATTAAAATGAGTCCACACAAGTAAGAACATACTGCTCAAGGAGTATGGCCTTTGTGGAATGGCCATAAACGGATGACGAATGAAGAGTATATAAAGTTGGAGGAAATGGGGAAGAAAAAAGCAATGTAACAGACCGACTTAAATTGCACTTTTGAAAGATTTTGAAGATAAAGGGAGGAAGGCAGCATGGTTGTAGGAAACGAAGAAACAGACTTGGAGTGTACAAAGACTAAATTGAAGAAAGCATAGACTGGGCTCTTCAAACTTGGCAACTTCAAGACTTGTGGACTTCAACTCCCAGAATTCCTCAGCCAGCCAGGGCTGGCTGAGGAATTCTGGGAGTTGAAGTCCGCAAGTCTTAAAGTTGCCAAGTTTGAAGACCCCTGGCATATAGACTGAATTGCTTAGAAAGCACCAAGGATTTTGAATTAGCTTTTTCTGCAGAGACAGACCAAGGATTATCTGTGGATGCTGTTGCCTGTTTTTTGTCTGTTTGTTAATGGTAACTCAAGATGGCAACATAATACTCCTTTCTCGTTCCTATTTTCCTCATAACAACAACCCTGTCAGGTGAGTTGGGTCATGTCCCAAAGTCATCCAACTTAAAGCAAGACTAGAAGTCATGGTCTCCTGGTTTCTACACCAGCACCTTAACCAGTACACCTAAATGCAGCCTGGCTTAGCTAGATTGTTGCTTCAGTGGTGGACAGGTTGATAGAACACAATAGTAATAATGTTATGTAATCAGGGAGAAAGTTGAGAAACTTTTAGGTGGTTACTCAATCAAGCACAAGCTATTGCAGAAGAAACAAGTCCTCTACATCAGCGGTCCCCAACCTTTCTGGCACCAGGGACCCGTTTTGTGGATGACAGTTTTTCCACGGACTGGGAGGGGTGGTGGTTTCGCATGCAACCTAGATCCAGCGCATGCACAGAGGAAGCTTCACTCTCTCACCTGCTGCTTGCACGGCCTGGTTCCTAGCAGGCCCTGGACGGATACCAGTCTGTGGCCTCGGGATTGGGTACCCCCGCCCTAAATTGTGAGGGGCTGTCATAATTTTCTTAGCTCTCCAAGTTGTGGCAAATTTACCTGATGGCTGACGGCATTGATTTAACCCAGATTCTTGGCGTCATTAATGTCTTGTGAGATGGCACCATTTAAAATACCAGCAGAAAAGAATGGATGAAATTATTGTTTAGGACTTTTAATCCTTAATTAGAGTTTCAGAATTACCAGCCTAAATTCCAGAAGCCTTGTAGGGTAAAGTTGTTAGCATTTTTGCTAGCCGGTTGGAACTTGTGATTTCAGAATAGTGAAATCATTCAGACCAGGGGTCCCCAACCTTGGCAACTTTAAGATGTGTGGACTTCAACTCCCAGAATTCCCCAGCCAGCATGGCTGGCTGGGGAATTCTGGGAATTGAAGTCCACACGTCTTAAAATTGCCATGGTTGGGGAGCCCTGATTTAGACTATGATGTGGCCAGAAGCTGCCTGTCCATAGAGATGAACTGAATAGTCATCCAGACTACCAGGTTTTTAAATAAACCAGGAATGTTGTATCTCTGGGATTGGAGATACTACCATAATTGCATGTCCACCAATTGCTGGCAGCCGGTTTGGCATGCTGGATTGATTAAAGAAAGAGGGCTTACTCCATATTCAGATAAGATGGCAACTGGATTAAGAGACAGGAATCGTGAAGAAGTCAGACATCCTTTGGAACCAATGTAGGCAGTAACTTAATGCCAGAATTCAGCCATCCCTATCATAGCGGAATGAATCAATATTACCAATCCTGTGCCCTGCAAAGAGTATAGGCACAGGTCTTTTCTTTTCAGAATGATCCAATGTTTCTCAACTTTGGCAACTTGAAGACATGTGGATTTCTGGCTGGTGAATTCTGGGAATTGAACTCCACACATCTTAAAGCTGTCAAGGTTGAGAAGTATTGGGGTGATTAGTGCTGAGCTTTTAAATGGAAGGAATTACCAGCTTCTAGGTATAGTCAAGGCCATGGTTTTCCCAGTTGCAATGTATGGCTGTGAAAGTTGGACCATAAGAAAGGCTGAGCGCCAAAGAATGGAGGCCTTTGAACTATGATGCTGGAGAAGACTCCTGCGAGTCCCCTGGACTGCAAGGCGATCAAACCGGTCAGTCCTAGAGGAGATCAACTCAGACTACTCTTTAGAAGGCCAGATCCTGAAGTTGAAACTCAAGTACTTTGGCCACCTAATGAGAAGGAAGGACTCACTGGAGAAGAGCCTAATGCTGGGAAAGATGGAGGGCAATAGAAGAAGCGGACGACAGAGAATGAGGTGGCTGGATGGAATCACTGAAGCAGGAGGCGTGAGCTTAAATGGACTCCAGAAGATGGTAGAAGACAGGAAGGCCTGGAGGAACGTTGTCCATGGGGTCGCGATGGGTCAGACACAACTTCCGCAACTAACAACAACAAAACCAGCTTCTAGAGAGGACCTAGGGGTCAATTCGAGGCAAAGCTCTTTTTTTAACTGAAGTTTTGGCAAGGCTAAAACTAGGCAAAGCTTTATAAGCATTGTTTCTGTCACAGGCATTGGCTTCCCGTAATGCAAAAAGTCAAATCCCTTTAGGAAGTGGCTGAAATTTGCTAATTATTCCCAGCTTCCTGTGGATCGTGCAAGGGGGGAAAGGCACTTTTTGAACGATATATAGGATGTTTGGGGTCCTTAATGCAGTTTGGGGTCCTTAATGCAATATTTGAACATTAAATATTCTCAAAATGAAGTACTATAAAAAAAAACCAGCTAAAAATAAAGAGGGGGGGAAAAAAGTGCCTTAGAACCCATTCCAGGTAGAGAGGCATTTTGTATACTGTTAAAAGAAGCTTCTCCCAGTGAAGCTGTTGTCGATTCTGTTACAGAAAGGTGAAAAGAAAAAAAAAATTCTTTAACCAAAGAATGAACAATTCTTCTGCTTAGTTAAAAACAAGTTCTTGAGACCCAAAACGGAGAAGAAAAGCCAGCTAGGCCCTTTCCATTAATCTTTTGTAAACATTTATAATGTGTGAGAAGAAGCAAAACATAAATATGTAAAAGAAGAAGCAAATCCAGATGGAGGTAGCCCTCAACGTACAACCACAGTTGGGACCAGGTTTTCGGTTGCTAAGTGAGTTCCAACTGATTTTACCACTCCCCCCCCCACACACACACAGTTAGTTGAATCACGCGGTCAGTAAGCTAATCTTGGCTTCCCCCATTAACGTTGCTTGTCAGAAACTGGCTGGGTTTCAAATGACAAGGACATGACTCCAGGCTGCTGTAACCATCGTAAATGCTCCTTGCCAAGTGCCCCAGTTTTGATTACTATGGGGATGCTGCAATGCTTGTATGTTAACTTTTTTCAGTGTCTTTGTAATTTTGAACCGTCACTAAGTGGATAGTCGTAGGTTGAGGATTACGTGTACTAAGAAATGCAATGTGGTAACAGAAGAGTGCATAAAATCCTTTTGAAATGGCAGGAACAAGCTCCTCAGTTGCCTTTAAAAATTGACCTATTATGTCTTCTGGGTGTGCTGGACTAGCACAGGGGTAGGCAACCTTGGCTCTTTTATGACTCGTGGACTTCAACTCCCAGAATTCCTGAGCCAGCATGGCTGGCTCAGGAATTCTGGGAGTTGAAGTCCACGAGTCATAAAAGAGCCAAGGTTGCCTACTCCTGGACTAGCACCACTTCAAAGATTTCCAGAATCACCTCTCAGCTAAACAAGAATTCTCTAGGATTGTTAAATCTACCTATTTTTGGGAAAAATAGAAGCAGATTTAGGGCTGAATGCTGCAAAGTCCTCTAGTGGCCGAATAGTGTCAGTGTCACTGGGATCCCCCATTCTTAACAGGAGCTAAGAAATTCCCCAAGGAAAGGCGTGTGGAAAAGTAAAATAGTGTGTAGTCGGCTGAAGAACGCTGAAATCTGCTTGCAAGTCCTCATTTAACCTTGATTGTTTTAACAACGTACCTTTTGATCCTGAAGGAACCTTAAAAGTAGATCCTTTCAGCGGCAGGATTGGTCCATCTAAATTTCGTGTTCTAAACTAAGTTTGAAATGAACCTTTATTTCTGGAAGGAGGAGACTCTGATTCTGTATTTTCATCAAAGCCGGGGGAAAAAGTCATGCCTTTTTTAAATAAAGGTTTGGATAATAACAGTTTAGATCTCATGCAAAAATAAGACTGAGTGATTTGGGGGTTTTGGGCCCTTTGGACCCTGAGAACCTACCACTTTGGTTCTGAATGGTCTTGCCACTGCCTCAGAACCAGGGTATAATCTGGGGGTTCTTTTGGACCCACCGCTCCTGAGAGGGGGGAGCAAGAAGCAGCCATGCTTGGGAGATCTTTGTACAATTTTCATTTGTGTGTCAGTTGCCACCCCTTCCTGGACCAGGAAGCTCTGCTCAGTCATTCATGTCCTAAGGCCCTCCCAATTGGATGACTATAACAAACTCTATGTAGGGCTTCATCTGGTGCGCAGAATGTGCACCAAAATCAAAAGTGCTTATTATTTGGCACATGTGACTGAGGAGTTCTGGGAGTTGAAGTCCACAAGTCATGAAAGGGCCAAGTTTGAAGACCCCCGATCTAGGGCCACTGGCGTGCAAGTCTCTTTCCTCCCCCCCCCCTACTAGTCCCAAGAGGCCTGGGCCTTCTCCCTGTCCCATCTCACCCTGCCTCAATATTTTGCTGGCCAACTTTCTGTTCCTGGTCATCCTTGAGAAAGATTTGCCTCTCTAGCCCTGAGGAAGATTGCCTTCCCTACTTTCTATCTGAGCCTCACATCAGCTGGACACATCTGTCAGCAGCAGCAGGAGGGACCCAGGCATGGTGCGGCAGGAAAAAGACCCACGCCTCTAGGGAGTTGGGGAGGGGGGTGTAGGGGGTCCACATGCTAGCGGGCCTAGCTGGCTGAGGCCTTTCAAGCCATGACAGGTGTCTATGTGCCGGGTCTCCCAAGGCTTCCTCCATCCTGAGGCACACCCCTACGCAATCATTTTAACAACCACATCTGGAAGAATTGGAGCTGCAGTTGTTAAGTGAGGCTGCCCCATGAGTGTCTCGCTTAATGATCACGACGATTTATGACCAAAATTCCAGGCTTCAGTTGCCTTAACTACCTGTGCTATGATTATGTTTAGGAAGGAAATAAAAGAGATAAAGCTTTAACACACTGGCTGCATTTGAAGAGAGTTGTACAGGGTGTTAACTGGTTCAGAGGCGTATCTTGAACAGATAACCAGACCTCTAGCTTTAATCTGGCAGCGACAAATCTGGATGAACGTGGAAGCTTGTCAGCTGTAGTGTGAAAACAAAGGAATCTGCTGCTGTGTGAATGAAGTGCTGCTAATTTGATTTCAGTTCAGCCTAATACCCATGTGATTTTTGTCCTCGGAAAAAGTGAATCCTATTATTAGGCTATGCTTTTTTCCCCTGTGTGGAACAACTCCTTGATCTTCCTGTCCAAATGTCATGTTTCTCCTTCCTCCCCCATTGTAAACAAGTTTTGGGGTTGAGAATTACTGTCTTAAAAAAATACCAGGCTAAAAAAAAAAAAAAAAAAAGCTTTATGTTGAATAAACATTTTGCTTTTCTCTCAGTATCAAACTTCCTTGCTAATTGCTCCATTCTGCAAGGGTGGATAGGCATGATTTAAAGAAAACTGAGGGATGAATTACTTCAGTATTTGGTTTACTTCTTTCTTCGGCCCCAAATTATATGGTTTCATTCCTGCAAGTGAGCAATGTTAGTAAAAAGCAAACATTCAAGTATAATTTTGAGTAATCTACTTATTTGAAATATGAGAGAAACTTGATATGTTTTAATTTCTGAACCACTCGTACAAAACAGCATTAATTTATACAGTTATGTAATATTTTTTTAATAAGTATTTCCAGCCAATTCAGGTTTTTAAAGATGACTGTATAAATGAAATATTTATTGTTCAGGAAGGAAAAAAAAAATCATGTAAAGCCTTTGAAAAATGAAAGGTCTCTGCCTAATGCTGAAAACATATTGGATAGATCCTGGCTTTAGAATACCAATCTAATTCAGCATTCTTTTCCCACAGTGGCCAAATTGATAACTCATAACAGGAAATGAATATGATAACATCATCTCATATGTTGTTCTAATAACAATAGTGAGGGGAAGATATTTCTGTGAATGACGGTGTAAAATGTAATTAAAGTTGCTATTATCACAGATTCTTAGTGCACCGCGAGACATGTTTAGTATAGGATCATAATTGTACAGGTAGTCCCTTGGTTTACAACACTTGATTTAATGGCCGCTTGAAATTACAATAGCACTGAAAAAAGTGACTTATGACCATTTTTTACACCACCATTGTAGCATCCCCATGATCACATGATCAAACTGGCTCATATTTATGATTATTGCAGTATCCCGGGATCATATGATCACCTCTTGCGACCTTATGTGAAGCAAAGTCAATGGGGAAGCTAGATTCATTTAACAATTCTATTATTAACTTAACAATTGCAGTGTTTCACTTAATAAGTGTAGCAAGACAGGCCATAAAATGGGGCAAAATTCACTTAACAAACGTCTCACTCAGGAACAGAAATGTTGGGCTCAATTGTGATCGTAAGTCACAAATGACATTGTAAATGACCTTTAGTCATTTAATGTATGCTCTCAAAATATGGCTTCAAAATAGATCACATTCTATCAGCATAAGTGTTGGATAAGCTTCTTGGATGGAACATTAAACAGGACACCCAGGATCCCCTGTCACTTGGCCACAATTTGCCCCCCCCCTCCTGGATGGGGGAGGACACATGGAAGAGAAATAAGTTTCTTCCATTACTCTTTGGATTAGAAAAAAATGGGAAATTGTCAGTTGATAAATTTTCCTTCGCAGGAGTTATCTCAGTTCCAAAGCAACAATACAGTGTGATGGAGAGGGAGGCAAGAGGCAGCCTTTAATATTGGTCAACAAGTGCTAAGAACGTGGGCCACTCAGTAGCCAGGTCCATATAAGTTCTTAAAAAATACTAACTTGGCTGATGACGTTACCTAGTTTGGTAATGAAGCATCTGCAAGAAAAGCTCAGAGAGCGCCAAGGGACCCCTCAGTTCAACCCTGAGCTACAAATATTTTCTCCTATCAATACTAAACTCGCATTTTGAAAAGTGATAGCATAGCTCGAAACACGTAGCCAAAAGAGACATTGATCTAAGGATGGTGTGGAAAAATTGGTGAGCTCAAATACTAACGCTTAAGTCTTTCTTCAAAGTGCGCTCATTTGGAACCGAAGATCGTCCCACGGATCGTCCTGCTCCTCCAAGAGAGGAAGTTTATGAATATATCATATTCCGAGGGAGTGACATTAAAGACATCACTGTATGTGAGCCTCCAAAAGCACAGCATAATCTGCCCCAGGATCCTGCTATTGTCCAAGTAAGTAATTCCATCTGGAATGGGATAAAAGTTTCTTTGGCAATGTCGGAACAGTAAAAAATACCATTAGTAGGCATATAAATTCAACTGGGCCTACTGATAAATTCTAATTCGGTAAGAATGACTATAGCAGGGGTAGGCAACCTTGGCTCTTTTATGACTCGTGGACTTCAACTCCCAGAATTCCTGAGCCAGCCATGCTGGCTCAGGAATTCTGGGAGTTGAAGTCCACGAGTCATAAAAGAGCCAAGGTTGCCTACCCCTGGACTATAGTATTGCTTGTTATGTTGTCTTAAATTTGTATCATATCTTTCTGTTAAATATAGTGCTCAAGGAGAAGAACAATAAAATTGCAAGTGAAGTAGAGAATGAAAACATGAATACAAACAGCTTAACCACAGTAGTATATTAGTAATCTGATTAAAACCTGTTTATCGCCCGGTCTCCAACCTTCGCTTTGCGGCGAAGGTTGTTGAGAGTGTGGTTGCACAGCAATTCCCTCGGCACCTGGATGAAACAGTCTATCTAGACCCATACCAGTCGGGCTTCAGGCCGGGGCACAGCACGGAAACGGCATTGGTCGCATTAGTTAATGATCTCTGGAGGGCCCGGGACAGAGGATATTCCTCTGTCCTTGTTCTTTTGGACCTCTCAGCGGCTTTTGATACCGTAGACCACGGTATCATGCTGCGGCGTCTCGGTGGGTTAGGAGTGGGAGGCACCGTTATGCGGTGGTTCTCCTCCTTCCTCACCGACCGTACGCAGTCTGTATTGGCAGGGGGAC
>NW_015386970.1:222043-243995 GCF_001527695.2 Protobothrops mucrosquamatus
CCTGGCCTAGGGAGGATTTTAAATCGGGTTCATTTTTAGAAAATTTTAAATACCACAACTTTAAAATATTTGGGTTTTAATTGGTTTTATTCGGCGGGGATTGTGGGCATGTTTCTGTTTTAAAAATGTTGTGAGCCGCCCTGAGTCCCTCGGGAGAAGGGCGGGATACAAATCGAATAAATGAATGAATGAAATGAATCTTCTCTGGCACAGTGATAACAGAAGTGAAACTAGTTATTTCAAAACTCTAGAGTGTGATTAGGAAGATTATAACAATAGCACTAGACTTACATATACCCATTCCACAGTGCTTTATAGCCCTCTCTAAGTAGTTTACAAGAGTCAGCATATTGCCCCCAACAATCTGGGTCCTCATTTTACTGACCTTGGAAGGATGGAAGGCTAATTATCTCACATATTTCCACCAAGGA
This sequence comes from Protobothrops mucrosquamatus, assembly GCF_001527695.2. Lineage (NCBI taxonomy): Eukaryota > Metazoa > Chordata > Lepidosauria > Squamata > Viperidae > Protobothrops > Protobothrops mucrosquamatus. Next base: position 222,475 of record NW_015386970.1, read on the forward strand.
TGTCCTCCGTTGTGACGGTATAAATGTGGTCCTCTCCCAATGAATTTACAACTCAGACAGATCCTAATGGAGAAATATTTTAGATGGCCTGACTAGAACAGGTTAGTGAATCATTTCTAACATGGAAATCAGTTGATCCCTATAATTGGCTAATGTCAGTCTTTGGCTGGCATTTCTGAACGCATTTGTAAAATCGCCCTTGGTCAAGATATTGCTTAGAAAACCTGATGTAACTAGGACATATTTCAAAACAGTGATTATCTGCAGATTGGTTTGGTTCGACTCCTAGTCTTAGTTATGCAAAAACAGTATTAGCCATTTCAAAAAATCTGAACATTCAGGTTTAAATGCAGATGTACGGTATATTGGAGTTTACTTGTTTCAGGAACATATAAATGAAAATAGGAAACAAATACATCCTGCGTTTTAAGGTTTTTCAAATGTTTTGTCTACTATTTGACTAAGTTGCTATTGTTTGTCACTATGTTATTAATTTCAGACACTATTTGGCTTACACACGATAAATCAGCTATAGTTAACACTGCAGTGGCTATTTAAAATATAATGACTATTTACGTACAGTGCTTATGAGGTCAGCTTAAAACGTAGCAAACTGCATTTCTATAAGAATGCTACACTTAGTTATTGTTCATCTTGGTTTCCTTTTTGCGGTTTAATCTGTTGTGACACCTAATCCATTTGATTAATGGTTTAGTGTATTGAAAGAAACCAGAAGATGGGTAAAATCGGTGCCCACATTAAGTATGTTTTGTGAATTGCAGTCAACGTGAGATGTTTCACTTTTAGTTTTAACTATTGTTAGCCATGTTTTAGGATGTACTTGTTTGCAAACATTGATAGTGAAATGGGAGTTAAGGTGAAATCCACCTGATCATAACGGCAGTACTGATCCTAGACATATTTGGTTGAAATGTATTCGTGGTCAATTGAGTTTGTTACTTAAAATCTCACGACCACCTCTTCTCTCTGGGAAAATTGTTGGATTAATAGTTAATGCCATGTGGACTTTTTCTGAGACCAAGGATTTGCTGCCTGGCTAGTATGGTGGAACCACATACTTTTATAAAGAAGTGTTGCCCACTATCTCTGGACACTTGACCAGTGCACTCCTGTTCAGAAATTAGAACCTAGAACCTCAAAATGAAACACACTGAGGATTTGGTGATTTAACAGATAAATAGTAATGGACACATCAGAAACATTATAAATCCATCAATGGGCAATAAGTGTCCCTCCAAAAATAACATTATTAGCATTACATAGCACAGGGTTTTGAAGGAGATGGTAAGGCAGGAATATCTACCCTGGTGGCTATGATTTGTGAAGACTAGAGCAGCTGGCTTTTACTAAGACATTCAGGGTGCCTTCAAAGCAGTCTTGACTCCTGGTAGTTGCCTAGATGAGTCCCTGTAGTTTTCTTGGTTTGGGGAAGTGGTTTGCTATCGCCATCTCCTAGGATGAGAGTGAAGGACTGGCCTAGAACCTTCCAGATGACTTCCTACCTAAGGCAGAACTAGAATTCATGGTCTCCCAGTTTCTACCCTGGTGCCTTCACCACTCTTTATTAAGATGATAATACATAATTCAAGTTAGAGTAGTTTGATTTTCATCTTCAACTTCATGTGGAGAATCAATCCTATTATACAACTGAATGACTCTTTCCTCACTTGATTGGTAAATTGATGGTTACAAGGATTTCCCCCCCCCTTTTTTTTTTCTTGCAATACTGTTCTTTTCACAACATCAAGAGATCTATGTTATCCACCAGATATTAAAATTGCCTGACATTCAACATATTCAGCAGCCAGACCACTTTGTCTTCTTTAGGGCGTAATATGAGTTAGTCTTTGCATTTTTTTTTTTAAAAAAGCATAGATTTAATGACGATGTTTGCACCGTCATCCATATTGTTTTCTTCGTTTTGCTCATGGGAGCATAATTGTTTCACGTTTACTTTTTGCAGTCGTCTCTCAGCTCTGCGTCTGCGCCCTCTTTTCAACCCCATGTGCCTTACAGTCCTTTCAGAGGGATGTCGTCCTACAGTCAGCTTGCCGCCAATTCTTTAATTGGCCAGCAGTATGCAGCATCTCTTGGTTTAGGTGAGTAAACAAAGATCTGCCTGTCACGGAGATGATCGGTCTCTGGGCTGCACCATTTAATGGTGGACTACATATCCTCAGAGAATATTTTTCTGAGGGAGAAATGTATGTCGATGAATAAGGAAAGCATAATTGTTTGGGTTTTTTTTAAATAATTTATTTCAAAGCATTGTGGGAAAATATTTCATTTTGCAACTCTCTGATCGGAAGACATCCCGCCCTGGCACTGACTGATGCGTAGGGTGAGAATTAGACTAAAGATGCATTGAACGTGGGCCATTTCTAAGTTGCTGAAAGCATAGCATGGCAAAAAAACCAGCGTCTCCAGAAGCTAAGCTTGTCGCTTTATTAAAAACTTAACTGCTTACTGGTTTCAAACAAGGTTATTTATTAATTGAAACTAATCCACGTTTAGACTGGCTACTCACTGTGTGGTATTTGTGAGTAAAATGCACAAAGTAATGAATATCAGCTGAACGCTTCCCTAGGGATTCCTTCCTCTTTTCAGTGCCTCTGAGCAGTAACTCTTTTAGGTTTTTCGTAGGGGTAGATCAGGGGTGTCAAACTCAATTTCACTGAGGGCCGCATCAGCATTGCGGTTGCCCTTTGGGGGGCGGGTGGGTGTGGCCAGAGTGGGTGCAGCCTACTGGATGGGCGTGGATGGAGTGGGTGTGGCCTACTGGGTGGGCGTGGCCAGTTCTACATCATTTGCGTCAAGAGTGCCTATGGAAGCCTGGGCAGGAGTGGGACAGATCTGAGGGTCTCTGGCAGAAGGGGGTGGGACCGGGGCAAGTGCCAAGGCATGGTCCACCGGGGCAAGTGCCAAGGCATGGTCCACCACAAAATTGTACATTGGCTCCCGGCCGGCCTGGGCCAGGGCCAAGGCAGGGGGGGAGGGTGTTCCCTCACTGTTTCCAGGATGGCTTCGCGGGCCACATGAAACCACTTCGTGGGCCGCATCTGGCCCCCGGGCCTTGTGTTTGACATGTCTGGGGTAGATGAACGTTGGACTCTGTTTTCTACACGAACACTAACATACTTTTGGTGACCCAATTTTCTCTTCAGGTACAATTCTGAGCGGTGTGAAAATTTACTCACCCTTTCACAGTCGTTCAGGAAAAATAAAGTGTTACAAAACATTTTTACAAAACATTTTTTTTGCCCGTTTCTTCATTTCTGTCACTTCTTAAAGTATTTCCGCATAAAGTTAGCCTGTGACGTGCGATGTACATCTGATGGTGGGGCGACTTAACCAGGATCTGTCTTGTTCCCTGGTCAAATTCTTCCGAGTTTCAGAACTTTTTAAGAATATGTTAGGTGCTTAAACCTTTTCTCTCCTCAGTCGTCTGGATGTCAGTACGGCCCTGTGTCTCACCAGTCTCCTCCTCTGCTTTTTCTTCTCCTCCCTTGTCTGTCTTTCTAGAGAAGCTGGTAAGCCCTCCAGCATCAGCAGCTGCTTCCAGTCCTAGCACTTCTTCATCTCCACAGCCAGTTTCAGAGCCTGACATGTCATCAGAGACACATCTGCTGTCTTCCAAGGGTAACAGCAGCTTGAGGATTCCAAGTTTTAGAAGAATTGCATGGCGTTTGCAAAAGCTTTGTGTTTTTGGTTTTTTTTTGTTTTTTGTTTTTGTTTTTTAAAAAAACCAACCTTTTCTTCTTCCCGAACAGAGTAACATGTGCAAGAATTACTGCAGTATTGTTTCTGAAAGCCTTGGTGCACTTGCTTCTGCTTCAGGTATCAGATGGATAGATGAACAGGAACTCGCTTCTAGCCACTCATTTAACGTTCTGAGGTGAAAACCAGACCGAAGGGAGAGTGCAGGGTAGAGGCAGAGAAATTTGGGAACCTAAAAACACACGGAGAATGAGCTGTTGGAGATTTGGAAGCCTTCCACTTTGGAAAAAAAAGTCCTGTCTGTGCAACTTATGAGAAGAGGGGGGTGGGTGGGTGGGAAATACAAATTAAAGCTGAGAGGAATTATTCCTACAACGTTTAGTATATTGGCAGGTGATAGGACATCCACAAAGCAATTCGTTGTACGTGGACACGTCTTATGAATTCCTGACTGGCGTTGCAACGCAGTGGCTTACAATTGGTGAAACGGTTTCCCCAGACAAATTACGGCCTGGTGAATTTGGCAGCCTGACTAGTTGATGGGCCTGGAGTTCCCTCTTGCTTGAATTCTGTGGCAAACAGGGTGAGGCCAGGGCTCAGCAACAGTAGGTCATAGTTGGGAAGGAGAGGATGTAGCAGTCTCTTTGTTCGGTACTGAAGTAAGTAAGATTTTCCTCAGGGAGTTGATTCTTGTTTTCTTCAGGTGATTATATTATTTCTTCTATGCTTCCTAAGTGCATTTTTGTGCATTTTTTTGAATAATGTTCAACACAGCTAATGCTTGGCGGGGGTGTGTGTGGCATTTCCTTCACACTTCCTCTTGAATTTTGGATTGTCTAAAGCAGAGGTCAAGAAAGAACTATTTGAAGTTGCAAATCTCCTCAGAATCATATTTGGGGGAAGCTGTGTGAGTGGCTTTTAAGTAATAGAAGTTTTCTGGGTTTCTTGCAGTGGATATTCAGAAAGGGTACTGCTCTTTTGTCAATTCGGCATCTTAGAAGTTATTTGCAGCTCTAGAATTTTTTTTCCGCCTTCAGGGCCATTTAAAAAAGGGTTGCACAAATATATCAATCAGAATAGAGCTGGAAGGGACCTTGGAGGTCTTCTAATCCAACCTCCTGCTCAAGCAGGAGACCCCAGGGGTAGGCAACCTTGGCTCTTTTATGACTCGTGGACTTCAATTCCCAGAATTCCTGAGCCAGCCACGCTGAGGGGAAAGGGAGAGGTTTCCAAGCTGAGCCATGCTGGCTCAGGAATTCTGGGAGTTGAAGTCCACGAGTCATAAAAGAGCCAAGGTTGCCTACCCCTGCCCTGGACCATTTCAGACAAGTGGCTGTCCAGTCTCTTCTTAAAAACCTCCAGTATTTTTTTACTGTTTTTTTTTACCGCTTTTAGTTTTTCAAGCAGTAACTTAACGAAGAGAAGGACGAGCGGGGGACATGATAGCAGTGTTCCAATATCTCAGGGGCTGCCACAAAGAAGAGGGAGTCAAGCTATTCTCCAAAGCGCCTGAAGGCAGGAGAAGAAGCAACGGGTGGAAACTAATCAAGGAGAGAAGCAACCTAGAACTAAGGAGAAACTTCCTGACAGTTAGAACAATTAACCAATGGAACAACCTGCCTCCAGAAGTGGTGAATGCTCCATCACTGGAAGTTTTTAAGAAGAGACTGGACAGCCATTTGTCCGAAATGGTGTAGGGTTTCCTGCCTGAGCAGGAGGTTGGACTCGATGACCTCCAAGGTCCCTTCCAACTTTTATTATTATTATTATTATTATTATTATTATTATTATTATTATTATTATTATTATTATTATTATTATTATTATTATTTATTAATTATTATTATTATTATTATTGTGTGTGCCTGTAAGCATATACCTACACAAATCAGATTTCGTGGTTCAGATCTAATTTTCAATAATTTAGTTACGAAGTGGTTGGATTTCATCTTATTGTAGAAATGTGTATATCTCTGTACGATTGCCTACTGTGTAAGTTAGTTTCAAGTACAATTATGTTGTGGTTTTTTTTAAAAAAAAGTAGATATGTGGGACCCAGACAAGGTTTATGGATGATTCTACTTTATATATATAATTTGTTTTCTAGCATATGATGTTTCAACCAGCACCACAGTAATGGAATATTTGATGGGAAAGAGGAGATGAACTTGATCATAAATCATAAAGAGTTATATATTCAGTTAACTGAATTCTGCAGTTGAAGGGTTACAGGAATCCATGTGTCTGCATGCTTTATTTGCCTTCCAAAACAGAAGCTTGATGTGTCCTTAGCAAGAACCTTGATCTTGCTGTGCTTTTATTTGCTTCACAGTTGCTTCATGCTGTTATCAGAGTTAAAATAGCTAGAAAAAATACTAAATATAAAATGTAAGACTTATCAAGAGGACTTGTCAACTCAAGACAGATCAGGTCAAGAAACAATCTCTGAATCATTGTAGTTGCTTTTCTAAATCCTTTCTTGCTGGTCTGTTCCTCCCCCTCAAAGGCTTTCATAACTTCCTGATGTCAGCTCCTAATTCTTTTACAGGCACATAGGCTGAAACCTTGTCTCTTTCCTCATGGAGGCTTTGTTGAGTTTACTTTTATAACAAATTTGCATGTTTGAGTGGAGTGGCTTCCAAATGACTTTTTTTATGGTATCTGTGCTAGAAACAATTTTTCCCAGATAAAGAAACCCATTGAAGTCTAAATGATTTTCTGAAACACACCGATTCTGGTAAAAGTTTGAATGTGTGCCCTCCCAGAAAAAGCTATGTTTTCCCTTGAACCAGATTATTATGGAATGTTTAGATTTGCTGCTTTTAACTTTACTGGAATGGGTAGGTCCGATCTGCTAGCAAATCCCTTAAGTCTGAAATTGGTATGCTTTTATATGGGTACCTTTGAGCATCGGTGGAACTTCGCTGCTAGCTGCCTGTGTCAAAGTTTTTGGTATGGTGAGGAATGCATGATTGTAATCACCTGACGATGGAGCAGCTACCCTTTGTAAATGTGGGGGCATTCGTATGTCATTCTGAGCAATATTCCTTGTTTGGCTTTGGCTTAGCATGCTGCACTTATCCAATCAATTGTAATTTAGTCAAAAAAACAACACTTCAACTTCAGTGTGATGTGTGAACCAGATCGTTCAATTATGTCAATACTCACATCTCTGTGTGAAAGAGCTTAACTTTCAGACTTTCTCCCCAAAGTTTCAAAGAGTGTGATTTTCATCTAAATCTGAGCACCTTGTCTGGTTTTGGGATGAAATATGCACAGCCAAATTTATTTATCCTGTTGAAATGCTGCTATTTGGGAACTATAGGAAAATTGAATTTGTGCCTTTGTAGCCTCTCCATCCGTGCGGTGTTCTTGATCAGCCGCTAATGCTTCCTAGAGTAAGTCTCTTTCACAAGAGAGGATTCTGTTTCAAATTCTTTTGGCAGGATTGAGGGGGGAAGCCAAAATCTCTCTTGAGCACAAATCAAGTTTGGTCCGAGCGAGTGTAGGGGTTACTGACGTTGCTTGGTTTCTCCCAGGTGCTGCTTTTCCATCTGTTCATTCAGTGCGCAAAAGTCCAATGGTGGAGCAGGCTGTTCAGACTGGCCCACTGGATAACAGCTTGAACCCCAAAAAGGCAGTCAAAGCTCCTCCAGCCATTCCACGCAACACCCGTCAGATTCAGCAGAATAACAAGACAAACGGTACTGAAATCTTTTCCTTCAGACAATATGCCAGCGTTTTAAATGAATAATAATTGGAACTACCATCTGCTGTGTTGCCTTTCAGCATCTTGGCTATGTGGAGTGAACAGGTTTTCCTATTTTGTCTTAGATATAGTTGACCCACCACCTGTGCAAACGCAAGGGCAGGTGAACGATGAGAATAGAAGGCCCCAGAGGAGGAGATCAGGTATGTTACCTGATTGTAAATTGTCCAAAGTAATTGAATTTAATTCTTCAAAGCAACTGAATTGCCCTCTTTCTGCATTACTTCTGTAATGCAACCTTTCACAGAAGGATAAATATTAATTACTCCTAATTCATTCAGTATATTCCTGCTTTAGTTGAAGGCTAGAACAGTTCAATGTTTCTGTGTATGAAAAACTGAAAGAATTACCACAAAAGGACATCTCTATAATCCACAAGGGCCTGAGGTCTTATGGAGTAATATGGCTTTGATAGCATTAGCCCAGGAAGCTGTGCTGCTCCAGGAGAAATGTTTCAAATCTAAGTCAAAATGTAAAATGAATTAGAATGCAAGAACTTGTTCCTGTAAAGTTCAGTAGAGTTGGAAGTTAAGCAAAATAGTTCTAAATTAAATAGAATTATTTTTCACTATGTTGGAATACAGTTAGGCCTCAACTTACGACCAGAATTGAGTCCCAAATTTCCATTGCCTAAGCAAGACCGTTGTTAAGTGAGTTTTGCCTCGTTTTACGACCTTTCTTGCCACAGCCGTTAAGTGAGTCACTGGGAGTTGTTAAGTTAGTAACACAGTTGTTAAATGAAATTGGCTTCCCCATTGTGTCTTAAAGGCACAAAAGGTGATCACACGATCCCAGGACACTGCAACCTTCATAAATACATGCCAGTTGCCAAGCGGCCAAATTTTGATCATGTGACCGTGGGGAGGGGGTTGCTGCAACAGTCGTAAGCGTGAGAAACGGTCATCAGTCACTTTTTTCAGCGCTGTTGTAACTTTGAATGATCGCTAAAAGAATGGTTGTAAGTCGAAGGCTACCTGTATTAACAAGATTCAGAAGCAAAATTTCTCGGAAGCTTCTGATTTGATGGATGCCTTCTGTTGAGTGCAAGGAGATCTCTTGTCAAATTCTAGGTATTCATGCCAGTCAAGCATGAACAGAATGAGAAGTATCAGATCAGCCAGCTTGCTGGCATCACTTCTGTGGCATTCAAATGATGTTGAAAAAACACAGCATTGTGCATTGCCTTAAGCAAGGAGCACGTGAGGTCAAGCCTTGCTTTGTCTAAAATGAAATGAATCCTCGCTAGGAGATTGTAACATCTTCTGTTTAGGAAATAGAAGGACTAGGAATCGTTCCAGAGGACAGAATCGCCCAGCTGCTGTGAAAGAGAATACAATAAAGTTTGAAGGTGACTTTGATTTTGAAAGCGCCAACGCGCAGTTCAACCGAGAAGAATTGGATAAAGAATTCAGGAAGAAACTTAATTTCAAGGGTTAGTATTTGAGCTGTTTCTTGTATCCCAGTCCCCCCCCTCCTTGGTCTGGGTGAAAGGAAACAGCCAGTACAGGGGTCTCTAAACTTGGCAACTTTAAGACTTGTGGACGTCAATCCCTAGAATTCCTCAGCCAGCACATGTGGACTTCAACTCCCAGAATTCATCAGCCAGCCACGCTGGCTGAAGGATTCTGGGAGCTGAAGTCCACACGTCTTAAAAGTGCCGAGTTTGGAGACCCCTGATCTAGTACCGATATAGCTTGTTATATATGCACATTTTAAAATAATGATTTCTCCCCCTAACCCTTATCAGATGATAAAGTTGACACCAGTGAAGAAAAGGGAGAGCCTACTATGGCTGCTGAAAACTGGGATGACAATCCAGATGAAGATCTTCTGGGACCCAACTGCTATTACGACAAAACAAAATCTTTCTTTGATAACATCTCATCAGAACTGAAGGCTAGGTAACCGTAACTCTAGCAGCTTTATTGTATCTCTTCCACGCTAATTCTATTAGTTTAATGTTTTCTCCTGGTATCCCTCTTCTATACCCCAATATTGAGCAGAAATTTGCTTTTCAACAAATGAATCTCCTTAAAACTGCAGTCCCGGGTCCTTTTTCACTTGCAAATGAATGCCTTTCTCAGTTTTGTACTATATTGCATATTTTACCCACAGCCCTTCCCAGATTATTGAAGCCATGCTTGAAAAGCCCTAATTAAGATTTTAATGAGAGAGGGAAGCAGACAAAAGAAGTCAAATGTATATAACATATTCTTGGCAGGAAGTAACCCATAAATACTGCTGCTTGGTTACTGAATCTTTTATCCCTAATTCATCCTTCTGAAATTACTTGATCTACATGTTTTGGAAAATTCAGCCACAACAATACGATTGGAAAAATTACAATCATAAAAGCACATTTTTAATATTTTGTGACATTCTTGGTGTGGGAAATGATGCGGTGGCTTTAGTCGTGCTCTTTGCTTGAGACAAGAGTTTTACAGCAGGAAGTTAAAGAGAACTTGACTGTAGTTAACAAGAGTCCTGGTTACTTTTGTTCTTTAGTTCGCGGCGTACAACATGGGCTGAAGAGCGGAAGCTGAACACAGAGACTTTTGGTGTTTCTGGACGATTTCTCCGTGGCCGCAGTTTTCGTGGGGGATTCCGTGGTGGAAGGGGGTCTGGAGCCGGGCGGCGAAATCAAACTACTCCCAGAGTTGGTACTGGAAGAGTTTGAATTCTGCAGGTAAGTTACAGAATTAAAGTATTTTAGGTTCAGCTTTCTTAGAGCAGCTGGGATGAATAAAGACAATTAAATTGTTTGTTTATAATGAGTCTGTTCCTCAAAATTAATTAGACTCTTTGGGGAGGGATATTTAAAGTAGTGAAATAGTTGCTTTTACAGTAGTCCGAGCTTTTCTCATAGGGAGAATTTTTCAAGGACTTTGTAATCCTCAATTTATGACCGTAATAGAACCTGCCCATTACGGTTATACATTTTTGATCATCATGAAGTGGATCCCACATGGCCGACCCCCAACTTTACGATCTTTTTTGTATTAGTCATTAAGCGAGTTCGTGATTATTAAGCAAAGGCCACCGTCATTAAGTTGCTTAAGACGGGACATTTTATGCCAAAAGTAAATGTCCGGTTTTGGTGGTGATGTCATCAATCACAGTTGCATGACTGGGATGCTGCAAATGGTCAGAAATGTGGGCCAGTTGCCAGGCACCCAAAATGCAATCACATGACCAGGAGTGGCCATCGAATCTTCAGAAAGAGATCTTATTTGCAACTTTGGGGACGTCTGTTGTAACTTCAGACAGTCACTAAGTGGAGGACTAGCTGTACATAATTAACCTTTAGGACTTAAAATGCTTTCAATGTACTTGTAAGGTGATATCAATCAATCAATCAGAATAGAGCTGGGAGGGACTTTGGAGGTCTTCTAGTCCAACCCCATGTTCAAGCAGGAGACCCTATACCAGTGATGGCGAACCTTTTAGGGACCGAGTGCCCAAACTGCAACCCCAAACCCACTTATGTATCGTCGGGTACCGGGTGGGTGTGACCCGTTGGGTGGGCGTGGCTGCAGTGGTAATGGCAGACTGGGTGGGACTAAAAAGCTCAATCAATTCCAACTTTGTGAGATCTTTTTTTTCTGTGAGAAGTTGAAATTGATTGATTGAACCTTTTTTTTTTTTTGCACACTGTGGCGGAGGCCTAAAGTGAAAAGGTTTTATAAAACCCAGCTGAAGGCCCAGGACTGGGGCGACGGCGCGCGTGCCCAGAGAGGGCTCTTGAGTGCCACCTATGGCATGTGTGCCATAGGTTCACCACCACGGCCCTATACCATTTCAGACAAGTCTGGGAATCGTAAACACCCAATGCCCTGTTCTTGGGAAAAGGTTAACGATGTCTCCTATGCCTCCACTCCTTTCTTACTCATTTGAAGTAAATGAGCATCCAGCAGTCTAAGACAAATAGATAAAAGAGTCAACTTTGCAGTGAGATGGGCAGCGAACACATTTAATAAATTTGTTGGGTATTTGAAAAAAAAAACAACACCATGTCTCTCGTTTTATTTTAGAGCTTTCAACCACATTGCTACGAAAAATCATGTACATAGGAAGGAGGGAACAATACAAACTGCTGCACTTAAAAAAGAATGGGTGAATGAATTTTTTACCTTCACAAGCCTGAAATTCGGATGGGATTATTGTTATCAGACAGTGTCGTCTACCCTCGTGACCCTAATGAAGTTGCCCTCGCACGAGTCCTAGGTGGCTGAGCTCAAGAGAAGAGGGGGGGGGGGGTTAAAAAGAGAAAAACGCCCACTCCCAGAAAACATTCATCACGTTCCTCGGACACGACGAAGAGTCAAGATCGGCGACAACATCAACTTGTGTCCCTCGCGAACAAGAGTTCCTAAAGAAAGGGATGCAATTCTGAACTCTTCAAAAAAATAATAAAAAATGAAACCAGCGACGAACGGACAGTCTGCTGGTGTCCTTCTGACTTCTATGCTTTTTTCTCTTCACCTTCCTCGTCCTCCCCCCTCCCCCCCCCTTTGGAGCAGATTGTTTTGATGTCTAGAAACCAATTCTAGTGCAAAAAAATGTTGTGTGTGTGATGTAGTGATGGGATTTGTTGCTGACCATGTATCTGTAAATTCTGACTTGCCACTTGGAGAAATCTTTTCTCTGGAGAGTTACACGCTGCAGAGTTGCTTGGAGTGCTGGTCACCCCTTCTCGGAAGAATGAGTATCTCCCAACGGATCCGGGAATAATGCCATTGTCGATTTTCTAACGATGAGCCGTTCTACGCCACTGCGCATTTTCGGTAGGCGGAGAAAGCGAAAACTCACATCCTGCCCTTTCAGCAAAATTTTGAGGGATCTTTTTTTTAATCTCTCTTGATTTAAAGGGGGAACAGTTCCAAGCTTCATTGTTTTGTCTCAAAAACGCGAGGTGCAACTTGTAAACGAAGCTTGGGGCATTCAGTAAATTCAGCTGCTCTTATCATCCCCCAACTTTATATAAATAGTTCATTTTTTTGTGTGTGTTTTTAAAATAGTTGTGGAGGATATGAGCACACAGGGATTATACACTTGCATGGAAATGGATAAAGCCTTTAGTAATAGGTTTGTGCTACTTTTGTTATCTTGTAGAAATATTTTGTTGAAAGGCTTCCGTAGCGGAGGCCACGTCTCCTCCCTGCCTCCCCCCATTTCCATGGCTCCCCTAGGTCTTGCATTAAGTTGGTGTAAAGCTTTAGTTTCTTTTGTAGGCCTTCATCGCACAGAGTGACACGTTGTGGTGAGGTCGCATTATGGAGTCATGTAAATTGTAATTATAAATAAAACATGTAAATGTTTAACGTGTTCTCAGCTTTTTGGTTTTTTTAAAAAAAAGTTTTCAAGCAAAAAGGGATTAGACAACTTGCAAATCAGGATGATGCTGTATTTAGGATGCCCAGAATTAGATACACGATTTCTCAAGTTAAGAAAAAAACACCCACCCACATTTTCTGCTTCCTTCAAAAGCACTGTCATACAAGTAACATGTTAACTGCATGTCATTTAGCTTGTTCTTTATTGCTGAAGTTTCAACATTTTCTCCTGGGAGCCTAGCGACTTGCTCCTTAATCTCTTATTTTGAAACGTAAATACTTCTGTCTAGATAAAGAGATGCCGAAAGGCTTGGTGAATAAAACTTCGGCAACCATTAAAATTTTCCTTTTAGGAAAACCAATCTGAGGCCACCAAAGTTTGGCATTTTTAAATAGTTAACATTTGTGTCTTATGAAACATAACCTTATGCTACACATTGCAGTTCGTGGGGACCATCTGAAAGAAGAGCAAAATGGTTGCTTAAAAGAGAAAAAAAAAATATCCTTGCAAAGCACACACCAGCATGTAATCGAACAAAATAGACAAAGGTCCATTGAGTGTCTTTGAGCAGATTTAAAATTTTGATGGATTTGTGCCACACACTTACTAATGAAAACAACTAAATCTGATTATGCAACTCACAATTCAAATTAGACGTTGGATGATTTACAACACATTCCTAGATGTTCTGTGAAGATAGTAATTAATCTTGCAAAGAAGCCAACCTTTGACCCACGTAGACTATTCTTATTGACGTAGACTATTCTTATTGACGCCAGTTCTGCAACATATCAACTTTCCAGTACTGGCTATACATGTGAATACTGCAAGGGGGATCTGTGTGGTTTATAACAGAGCAATAGCCTCTTACTTGCATAATATTGCTTAACACCTACCAATTTGAGCTTTAGAGATTAATAGGCTGCCCTGATAAAGCAATACTTGGGAGGTTTATAATGTTAGAACACATTTTTCTCGAATCTGGTAATTGGCAGTTCAAGTATTAATACTGATAAACAAAAATCCATTAGAAACACACCCTTTACAACTACTTGCTCTGAAAGTAACACTGGGGTTAATGGAAGCATCCTGCTATCACTTCAGAAGTCAAGTTTCTTCAGTTTTTAAATCAGTAGAATAAATCATGTGGGACATCTATACTGATCTTGAAAATTATTTTTCCATTCATTACTATATCTGAGTCTTTGAATTTGATCTTTGTGAATCAAAGATAGCGCGCTATCTTTCAAAGGCTCACAAGTATTCCCCAGCACATGCCACAGGGACAATAGCTATATTCTTCCAGCGTTCAGATCTGTCCTGTGAACTTTGACTTAGCCCTGATCTAATTTTCTACCTTATTTTCTCTGGGCTGCAAAATCAGAAGGGACAGTTATTCAAGGAAGAGAGATTTTTTAAAAAAATCTTTTGCTGTAATGCTTATTTGCTCTAAGCTACACTAAAACCCTCTTGTTCTAACGATTCAACTTAATAGCCACTATTTTCCAATTGTTCTATGTGGAAATACTTTTCAACAGATTGCATCCTTTAGGGTGTTTTATGTGATAAACCATACGCAAACGGTTGATAAACTTCAAAACCTAACAAATTGAGGACACTGAACTACTAACGGACGTTGACTGTTTTCTTGTTTTGGTCTAATCGAACATTCTTTTCACGAGTTGTGGTTATATAAAAAACTTTTTCGTTCTAATACCGTTGTAAAAGTATTAAAGTCCCGCTGTAATGAACCATGGTCCCATCCTGAGTCTGTATGAGAATTTCTATGACTACCTGCCAAAATGATTTTGTTGAATTTTACCGCCATGCAGTTAGAAATTAATTCACACATAGATCTACTGTCAAACATTCAACAGAGATCACGTTTACATTTTATCTTTCATATTTAAGTGCAAGACTTAATTATGAACCATTTCCACATTATGTTGGAGTGACGTTTCAGCAATTTTAGGCTTCGTCAATCATTACCCTGATGAATTTTAACAAATTGGAACATAAACATGAGCAATGCAGCAGTGGTGATAAACAGTAATAGAATAATAGTAATAAAAGGTATCTTCTATGTCAAATTGTGCATTCCTCAACAAGTTATGAAAACATTTTCTATTTTTGTTTAGAAAAACGGGTATTATTGCAGTCTGGCTTTTATATATATATATATATATAAACATACATATAAGAACGGAGCCTCTTCTAGTAACAAGGTTAAAAAAACAGGTGGTTTATTGTAGACCTCTTAAAAGGGGGCAGAGAACAAGGAAATAGAATGCTTACATATCTATACAGACTCATGATTGATTTAAAAACCAAAACTAAAGAAATTCATCATGTGGTAGTTTTCTTCTGTTTCTTCTTCTCATTCTCTTCTTTCTCTTTTTCAATTTCGGCAACGTATTTTTCAATTTCATCAGGGCTCAGTATCTATAGAGAAGTGATGAGATTACAATCAATTGGTCAGTTCCAAGTCTTATGTAACCAGATGTAGCCGGTTTCCTAACAAATTCACCCATCCTCTGAAGGATTCTCATTGATCCAGTGGTAATAGCAAGAGAGTAACAGTACAATTAAGCAAGCCAGGTGAAGAGAAAAACAGGTAAATCCATTACCTATTTTATTCACCCCCATCTTTTCTAGTCCTCTTAGATCAAGGATGCTGCTGTTAACTAAATGTGAAATCACTATGCAATATTTTTTTTTCATTTGAGGCAAAATTTCATATTGCATTTATAATGTTCTACACCAGGGTCCCCAACCCCAGGACCGGCACCTGTTCAAGGCCTGGCAGGAACTGGGTCACGCAAGCAAGCAAAGCCCCATTCGCACACACATGGGATCCAGACTGCACATGAAACCACACCCTCCACGGGCCGCAGAAAACTGCCCTCCATGGAACCGGTCCCTGGAGCCCAAAAGGTTGGGGATCACTGTTCAATAGTACAGTATTTTTCTAACTGCGGGATTTTAAGTGGTATGGACCGGAGTTCCTAGAATTTTTGGGATTTGGCTGAGGAATTCTGTGAGTTGAAATCCACACATCTTTCAAGTTATCCAGCTTGAAAAATTCTGCTGGAATGTATATATCAATAAAGGCATGAAATGGAATGAGTGAAACAGAATGGCTTGGAATGATTTATTCCTTTATTTAGGCTTCAGAAGTATCATGTATAGATGCCAATTATCTATATTATTTATTAGGAAGCCATTACATTTCAAGTGCAGAGCTCTTTTGCAAGCAACTAAAGACCATGATACAGCAACTAATCCTCAAAACAAAAAAATAGTATTACTTAAATCAGTTTACCTTGAGAGGTTGGCTTCTTCTCATAACAGCCAGCTCAATATTTTTTCCACCAGACTGTACAACCTTAAATTGCAGAAATTCAGAAAAAGACTTTGTTACAAATGTGTTACAATTAAGGATTTTTTTGCAATGAAAAAAGATGACATCCCATTTGAACTACATGACACATCTAAGAGTACTTCAATCTAATAAATTTAAAACACCCAGAAAAAGTGTATTTCCTCCAAGTCAATCTTAAAACCAGGCAAAGAACTCTGGCTCTTAATTTTACTGAATGAAATTAAAGAATACTAAATTATTAGGGCACTATTTAGCTTGTTCATTATCAAAATAATCAAATTAGGAACAATTCAAATGTTGACACTTACTTCAAGAAGGGCTTTGATAACAAGTTTAATTGTCAGATCATCAGTTTCAATGGCTTCATCAGTATAGTTTTTCTCCAGAAATTCCCGCACGGATTTTGCTCCTCTGCCAATTGCATTAGCCTAGGATAAGAAATATACTTGGCAAAGCTTGGCAAACTGATGAAAAATGTCAACGAAATATTAACATATTTAAATGTTTCATCTGATAGCCTAAAAATGCCTCCAGTTAATATTTAACAATTATCAGATACTATGAAACCAAATTGCAAGTGTTTGGATCCAAGTAACATAAACAATCTCCCAACATGCAATATTCCTAGTGAAAGATATAACAGTTCTTTTTTCCACAAAGTGACAAAGCCTATTGATGGCTAAATTCCAGGTCCAATTACTGCATACCTCTACTCCTCCATATTTCTAAGCTCTAGGGAAAGCAGTCAAGACAAAAGTATTTCACAGCACAAGGCTACAATATTATGGTGCCTGTCCCATGTAACAGCCTCCCTTGAAGACCCCAACTCCTCTGGCCTTCTGGAAGGTAGCAAAGAGCTAGCTTTTCCCCCAATCCTGGGCTGAGATGTTAGGGAAACCCACTGTAAGTGCAGTTTATGTGGTTCAGTTTGTTATATTGTGCTTTTGCTATTGTACAATTCTTTTAATTATTTGGACAGAGGTTGAGTTTTAAAAGTTACTACCGTGTTTTCCCAAAAGTAAGACCTACCCTGAAAATAAGCCCTAGCTTGATTTGGGGGTGGGTGGGTCTAATATAAGCCCTACCCCATAAATAAGCCCTAGTTTTGGGGCAAGGCTCATGCCTAAAAATCAAGCTAGGGCAGGGTGGGGTGGGAGCTGCCCCACAGGCCCCACTTACCGTTGCAGCCAGGTCTCCCATGAATAGACACCTGCTTTGCCTTGCTGGCCCAGTTCTTCTGTGGTGCTCCCCAACCAGCATTTCGACGTCAGAGACCTCCAGAAAAGCCTCTATCAGCAAAATGGAAGCCAGGGGGTGCCACGGACATCAAGCCGAGGCTGCAATCTCAGCTGCAGAGGCATTTCCTTCAGCTGGAGAAGAAGTTGGCCAGCTGGGCAAGGCTGTTGGTACCCCCGCTGCGAGGTGAGACTATGGAAAACACCCACCCACCCCCCAAAAATAAGACCTGGTGCCTCTTTTGGAGGCAAAGAAATATATAAAAATAAGACTGGGTCTTATTTTCAGGGAAACGCAGTATATTGGTCTTCATTGTTGTTGGCTACCCAGAGTTCATATGTAAGATGGGCAACCATGTGAATTTTCTACATCTAAACAAATATTTTTTAATAAGAATGAAGTCATTCCAACTGTCGACTGGAAAGTTCTACAGTACTATCGCTATCAAAAAAACAATAACCATTCCTACAAATAATAGAAAGCAAATGGCAAAAGAAATTTTAACCAAAGGGTTGCCATAAATTATTTTGTAACATTTTGGCTGTTGCTTCCACTATCGTTCAACATGGGTTAGCTTTTCATTTTAAAATGTTTATTTATTTATTTATTTATTTATTAAATTTACTTGCCACTCATCTCACCTTGGGGCTACTTTTCTAGTAGTCCATTAAATCCTATGCAAAGCAGTGAACTCATTTGCTTAACCATGTTTCATTTCGCCAGGTTCACATATCTTGTCGAACCAAACCAGTTACATTATGGTTAGTATGATATATGAACCTAGTCTAACTCTGGTTCTCCATATAAATAAAAGCAGAAAAATACATGGATTATGAATAATAGGGAATGTACTATTTTGAACCACAGTATGGTTAACCGGCTTTTAAAAAGGGAATATCTAATCCAGAATTGGAGAGAAAGGAATAAGGAAAAAAAGATTAGGTTAACCCAGGGGTAGGCAACCTTGGCTCTTTTATGACTCGTGAATTTCAACTCCCAGAATTCCTGAGCCAGCATGACTGGCTCAGGAATTATGGGAGTTGAAGTCCACGAGTCATAAAAAAGTCAAAGTTGCCTACCCCTGGGTTAAACTGTTTAATACTTTCTGATCTTCCATAGATTATGAGAGAATGAATTAATCTGATGGAAGGATTTACTTATATGATTTAAGTGCTCTTTCATTTTCATCTTCACAAAATCTAATGGGTCAACTCACCTTCCAAGCATGGTAGGTGCCAGATGGGTCAGTCTGATATAGCCTCGGAGTTCCATCAAAGTCAAACCCTACAATAAGGGCAGAAATACCAAAAGGTCTGCGGCCATTACTCTGGGTGTATCGCTGAGAAAAAAGGGGAAAAAAAGGTGTTACAAAAATAGAACTACTGCTAACTGTATGCCAAGAGATGTAACAATTTACGAACCAGTACTTGGCAACTAAGAAATTAGATTATGTTCTGAAGAGATCAAAAAGATTTTAAGAGCAAAAGTCCCTGTTTCAGACAGCAGTTCAGAATTCAAAACAGACTGAAGTTGAAACTTAGCCCCAGATCAAAGCAAAACTTCTGAATGATCAAACAGCACTGAAATATTTTCAGCAAGTGTAGAACAGCTGTTTCAGAGTACTATTTTCAACTCCATGCTTTTTGAAAGTTACAAAACAGTACTCTCTATTTTTTTGGAAAACTAAATTTACTTGTAACCCAAAAGATGTTGAAGAATTAATATTTTAAACATCTGATTGCTCATTAATCATTAATCCAGCCTGGAATTCGCAATTTTTCCAAATGCATATTTAAGAACTGAAAAACATCTTCATGTTATCATACACTTTAATTAAAGGAACATCATTAAGTTGGCAAAGATGGAAGCAAGTATAGGTAGTCCTCAACTTACAAGCACAATTGAGGCCAACATTTATGTTGCTAAGTGAGACCTTTAAGTGGGTTTTGCCCCATTTTACGACCTTTCTTGCCACAGTTGTTAAGCGAACCACTGTTGTTAAGTTAGTAGCACAGTTGTTAAGTGAATCTGGCTTCCCCATTGACTTTGCTTGTCAGAAGGTTGTAAAAGGTGATCACATGATCCCAGGACACAGCAAAGGTCATAAATATGAGTCAGCTGCCAAGTGTCTGAATTTTGATCATATGACCATGGGGACACTACAACAGTCATAAATGTGAAAAATGGTCATAAGTCACTTTTTTCAGTGATGTAACTTTGAATGGTCACTAAATGGACTATTGTAAGTGGAGGGCTACCTGTATGTAAATCTGCAAAAAAAATCAAACATAATATCTAATAACTGGGATAGGAAACATTATTTCCTACTATCTTTTATTTTTGGGGAAAAAAACTAGATTTTATTTTTGGCCAATAAAAGCAGCTATATTATATTCCATTTTTGCCCAAATTTTGCAATAAAACCAAGCAATGAATATGGCCTTTAAACAAATGTACATACCTGCTTCAGGCTAGCAATATAACGTGTAATATATTCCACAGTGACAGGATCTTCCACTGTAAGTCTATGGCTTTGGCATTCCACTCGGGCTCTATTTATAACTATCCGGGCATCTGCTGTGAGACCTGTAAATAATAGTTCAAAATATCAAAATTTGCCTTTAGCAAAGTAGGTAAAAATATTTTTACTTTAGTAAGCTCGTTAAATGAATATTTATTTTATGCCTATATAATATATTCATCTTATGTTCCAGAAAAAAATATTCTTTTGATGTGGATAAATGATATGTGCATTCCCAGCATACTTTCATTATGATATCTAATGAGCCTCCCTGTGATGATTCTGAATGAAAAAGGGCAGAGGAAAGATTAACCTGACATTTTGTGACTGCCATTCTTCCACTCAGATTGTTAATGCAGCTTTTAATTGACAAAAAGAAATAGAGCAAAGAGTGTTGTGCTCCTAAATCTGATTGTTAAGTAAAAAAATGAACCAGGGCTGTAGAATTCTATCTTTCAGGGCTGGCTAACCTGATTGGTAAAATCAGGAAAATTTAATTTCAAGAATCTCCCAGTCTTCTAGAGCAGACAGCATTCGAACAGCAGAGTTTTAATCCTATTAAATCCACCCACACCAGCTGGGGGGAGTGGTGGGCAGAGTAAAATGGGGAATTGAACACTGCTACTGAAATATTTGACAAAAGAATGACACTGTCATATTCAAGTCAAAATAATTAAATTTCCATTAATAGAAAAATGAATGGACATTTCTGAACCATTTATAATTTTTTTTCTCAACATTCAAAGTAGAATACTATTTGATTATAAAGATTTGAATTTCAAAAACTAATTATAATAATTAACTTTAAAGTACTTTTTTTAAATAAAAGATTTAAAATTGACCTGAGGGATAAAGAAAACAGTCCTTCATTATATTTTCAGAACAAAGAGAAGAGAAGAAATCTCCACAGATTTTTTTTCCTAGCCTTAATATTTTTAATTTGTTGAGATTCTTTGCAAATAAAAAAACAACGATCCACAGGAACAGTAATTTCTAGTCTTTGTAGCAAGGAATGTACTGGCTAAGAATTCTCAGATTTATAGTTTCACACATATCTAAAAAAAAAGTGAAACTGGGGGAAGGCTGTATGAAGAAAACCCATCATCAGAGTACCTGCAAAAGCCATGCAGACGTTGTCATCAAGAGCACAGATCTTTCGGACAGTTCTCTCATCTTGCAGTTTCGCCACAGATTTTTTCTCCACACCAAGAACTACAATATCTTTTCCTCGTACTCCAACCTATAATATGAAATGAAGGCGTAAGTACCATATCAAGCACCTTCCCCATATATTAGTTTTTTTAAAAAAATACCAATAGCAAAACAAATGCCTTTTTATCATTTCAGACTAGAATCATTCCATATTCTACACGGGAGATGTCTACTTAGATTGAACCTGGAACTTTAATTATCCAAAACAAAAGTTGAATCAAAGTATAGTTTTGTTGCTAAATATTATCTGATATGAACATTTGCACTTTAACATGTATGGCAATGTTTCTCAGTGGTTTTAACTGGTAACAGAAATATATTCAAACAAA
>NW_015386970.1:244698-247533 GCF_001527695.2 Protobothrops mucrosquamatus
TTCAGACTAGAATCATTCCATATTCTACACGGGAGATGTCTACTTAGATTGAACCTGGAACTTTAATTATCCAAAACAAAAGTTGAATCAAAGTATAGTTTTGTTGCTAAATATTATCTGATATGAACATTTGCACTTTAACATGTATGGCAATGTTTCTCAGTGGTTTTAACTGGTAACAGAAATATATTCAAACAAAACCATTCCTACAATAGCACTATCTGGAATAGGAAACCTTATGTGTGCCTCCCTCCGTGGTGCCCCTCATGGCATGGAGCTCAATTCTGATCAGTCCCAGCCAGCATTACCAATAAAAAAGAATTGTAGCAGCCACCTATACCAACCAGAGGGCATTACTATTATTTACTTGTTGTATGTCATGCCTTTCTACTCTAGTGAATGTTCAAGGCAATTTTTAAAAAAACAATACAAAAACAGAAAAAGAAACAAAAATGTAAGATGAAGTCATCTCTCTTCAAAGACAGATACCTTTACAAATTTTCTAAATTATGAAAGAATAGGGTCCCAACACATCTCTTAAAGGAGTGCATTCCACTGTCTGGGAACAATGTCAAGAATGCAATTTACCATAGGCAAGAAATATCTCCCTCTATTAATGGGAACACTTTCAAAGAGCCCTCTCTCCTGGTCATTCTAACCTCACAGGAGAGATTACATCATGACAGACCTTTAGTAATTACCGGTAGATACTAAACTGTTTAGGACTCCAAAGGTTTACACCAAATTTTTAAATTGTACTTGGTAAGGAACAAGCAACTGGTTTACAACTTTCTACATAATCATTTGTGACTCCAGTATCTCTCATTATTTAGTAGCTTACTTGCCTCATTTGTCACCAATTGCAACTTTTAGACACCTTTCAAGGACAATTCCTCATCAAACATGTTGCAGCAGTCAGGAGAATAACCAAAGTTATTAAGCATGTTTGCCAAGTCTGATTGATTCAGAAAGGGTTGCAGGTAGTATATTATCTTTAAGGACAGACATACTCCATATTCAGATCTCCCAAATAAATACAGGGAGAGTCTTCTCTCATCCAAACATGCTGAATGTTAATCCTAGTGCATTTTCTTATTAAGGAGCATTTTCCTGAATTTTAATTTATCCTTGTTTCCCCCTTCAAAACTTCACTGATTTTCTCCTAGCAATTTTATTATCTGCGCTTGATATATATCTTCCAGCTTTTTCTTCAAAAGAGATTGAGGAAAACAATTTTGAAGAAAAAAAATAAGCAGTCTGTAGTTCTCTTTAATTCCCTAAAACTGTCCAGTATAACCTCTTAAGTAAAGAAAGCAACTATGCAAGGAAAAATATACTGATTTGATCCAAAATGTCTTTCATTCAAAATTCCATCTTCCCATAACTACATCCAGGCCCATCATATTACCTTGAAGCAACATAGCTCAATTGTTTTTTTTTAATCCTAAAAAAACAGCCTACAATAAGCCAATGAAGGGATTGCAAATACACACTTGCTATACCTGTTTGCTCCATCCAGCAATTTAATTGCTTGCTGTAGACACAAATATTTTATTTCACTCAGCCAAATTTACCTTTTCTTATTGCTTTACTTATTAAATAAGGTTAAGACTCTTTAAAGTTTGAAATGTGTTTCAATATTTACTCTTTAAAGTCCCTTTCTATAACTACAGGTTTTAATTCTCCCAACTTTTTACCAGAACTGCTGTAGGTTATTCACATTCTGTCCAGTGATTTATAGGATGTCTCTAATACCTTTAACTCCTTGAAAAACAATCTCTCAAACTGCCTCCTCAATCTGAAATTTCTATTCCTTAACTTTGTAACTATAGTCTCTTTTCTAATCTCTTTCAGTCAACTAATTCTTTTCTACCAATCCTTTCTATGAATTGTTTAGGCTTGTCCCACCACAAATGAACTAAGTTGTCCTCATTTCTGGACCTCACATCACTTTCATTATTTGATTAGGAACCTACCCTCCTTCCATTTCAAGGATGCTTATAACTAAAAGTAAAACGTTATACATTAAGCTTAAAACATGAGCAAACAGCATTTTTATAAGATAACAGTACTGGAAAAATTAAAAGTTCTTGCCAGACAGAAAAGCTTCACCAAGTGTCTTTGTTTCACTTTCTGTTTCCCATTAAATTATTTAGCTTTGGAGAACAAAGCTAAGTTCTCTGCAGGATAGAAAATGTGGCAGGCCACAGGCAACAACAAACCTAACTTTATCTAACCCAGTGGTTCTCAACCTTTTTAATGCCGTGACCCCAACCGGTCGTAAGTCGAGGACTAAACCGGTCGTAAGTCGAGGACTAAACCGGTCGTAAGTCGAGGACTAAACCGGTCGTAAGTCGAGGACTTTCCCTGCCCGGGAGCACCGCGCATGCGTGGTTCCGCCCCCTGCGCCGGCCGAGGCGTAGCTGGCAAGCGGCAGAGACAGAGCAGGCCGACCATCAGCTGGCCCAGCCCAAGGGAGGTAAGGCACCCACCGGAAAAGGGGAAAAAAAATGGCGGACAAAAAAAAAGGCGGACAGCCTTGCTTGGCGACCCCCGTGAAATGGTCGATCGACCCCAAATGGGGTCCCGACCCACAGGTTGAGAACCACTGATCTAACCCCTTCAATATGAAACAATATCCTCCCTTTGCAGTGTTTCTCAACCTTGACAATTTTAAGGCATGTGGACTTCAACTCCCAGAATTGCACAGCCAGCATTGCTGGCTGTGGAATTCTGGGAGTTGAAGTCCACATGCCTTAAAATTGTCAAGGTTGAGAAACACTGGATGAGCCAAAAGAAACCAGAGCTTTTCTTCTAGTATAGCCACCCCTCCCC
>NW_015386970.1:250533-252932 GCF_001527695.2 Protobothrops mucrosquamatus
AATTCACGCGAAGAGCGGCGGTGCGCGCCGGTTGTCGGAACGGGGAGGGGGGAAGAGGCTTTTATTATTGTTTGCGGATGGGAAACGCGTGCAGCGGTGACGAGCGCCTGCCCGGGGGGGGGGGGAGTTGGCAGTATTCCCTTTGAGGGTCGTCTGTCTTCTCTGTAAGGCTGCCCTCTTTCTTTCTTTCTTTTATTCGTTCGTTCCTTCGTTCCGGGGAAATTCCTAAAGGCTGGTTGGGAGGGAGAGTCGACTGGTGTGCGTGCGTGTGTTTCTGGATGGGAAGTGAGCCCCCTCCTAACGGGAGGGAGGCCGGGACGAGGCAGGTGCATTCCCTGGGCGAGTTTGGGACGGCACAGCGAGGACCCTCCCAGGTTTTCTCCAGCCTCCCTTTTCCAAGGAAGGAACCGGCCCTTAGAGGAAGCTGCCGGCCATCCTGGATCTGCTGAGGCGTAAACCATACTCAGGATTTTCAGCCCCGGCTGCCCTCCAGCCATCCGCCCACCTTCTCTGAAGCAATGGTGGTCCCAGCAATGATGCTGCTCTTCAGATGTGCCGAGACTACATCTCCCAGGATGCTCAGCCAAGACCCAAGAAGGTCTTTTCAGAATCTTGGAAGAACAGGGGATGTTTTTAATCATTGCCTTTGATCAGGAGCTGGAGGAACGTGAGAAAGAGGATGGGGCGTCAGGTGGGAAGGGACCCTGAAAGTCTTCTGGACAAATGCCCTCGTGGACAAATGCCTGTCCAATCTTTTCTTGAATTTTTTTCACTGATGGAGCACAATGGAGCATCTACAGCAGGAAGTGGGTTGTTCGCTGCTGAATAGCTGGGGCAGTCAGGAACCAATCAATTTTCCCGGGTTGCAAAATGTACCTGTCAGACCTACCACAGCTTGTACTCCTAAATAGAAATGATCCTTGGCTCCATTTGTTGAGAAAGGTATATATTTATTAGAAGTCAAGTATATTGCAGTAATGATAGCCAGAACCGAGAATCGAATCAACTTTTCCCTCCCTTAACTGCCTCCCATCGCTGACACCTCCCCCCTGTCCAATCAGGTTGAAGCACGATGTTTTCAGAACTGTCATTTCAAGCGTAGGTTGGTATGCAGGTGCTTTTTTCTCCCAGCCGGGTGACCTTGAGGCAGTGTCTCAGGAAGATACAGCAGTTAAAACTTTCGCTTCCCCCCGCCCAAGCATTCCCCCTCCCATCCACTCTCCCGNGAGAAACACTGGACTAGACCAGGGGTAGGCAACCTTGGCTCTTTTATGACTCGTGGACTTCAACTCCCAGAATTCCTCAGCCAGCATGGCTCAGCATGGAAACCTCTCCCTTTTTCCCCTCAGCATGGCTGGCTCAGGAATTCTGGGAGTTGAAGTCCACGAGTCACAAAAGAGCCCAGGTTGCCTACCCCTGGGCCAGGGTCTCCTGTACGAGTAAAGGGCTCGACTAGATGACCTCCAAGGCCCCTTCCCAACTCGGCTAGTCCGCATTTTGTAAGAGCCGGGCCTTCTAAATTAGCGAATCCCCTAAACAAATCGATGGGAAAAGTTCAAGCGGGCGCTCGGACAGGCTTGGCCTGGTCCACGCCGGCCACGGGACAAGACTGAGGCCGGAGGTAGCAGCCGGAGAACGTCGGGCCGGCCCTGCCAGCGGGCCTCGCTGGCTGGGAGTGATGGGCATCGGAGTTCAACGCGTCCATGCTCCGCGGCACAGAGGCCCTTCCCTCCCCCCCCTCAGGCGCGCCTTTTCTTTACCGCGGTGGAGCCTTTCTTCACGGCCTCCTGGGCATATTCAACCTGAAACAGGTGCCCGTCCGGGGAGAAAACGGTGATCGCCCGGTCGTAACTCATGACAGCGGCGAGACGACAAAAACCACCGACCGGAGCCGAGAATGAAAGGAAGCAACAGCCGCGCGAGATCTCCCCCCTCAAAACAGCACCGTCACCTTCCCTCAGCGCGCCTGCGCCGCTGCTTTCCGATGCCGCGCGCAACACGCTATTCACGCAACACTCATACGCCGGCTCCTCCGCTTTTATCTGAGGCGCTACCCACCTACGGGGGAGGCAAGACAGGGGCCCTACGTCAAGCACGTACTGGCAGCCGTAGGCGGCTCGACCTATCCCCGTCGCCAACGCTCTTGGCCGGACACAACGGCGAACGGGATTGGCTTAGCTGGCTGAGGCGTAACACAGCCTGTCAGCCCAATACATCAGGAAGCGATTGGGCTTCCTCGTACTCTAATAGCTTAGGCAAGGGAAACCGGGCAAGCAGCCGGGAAGCTGGCCGGACGCTACGCAGATGACGTACGCGCGGGTTAACCCGCGCCTTCTCCTCCCTGACTTTCCACCTGCTGCTCCCACGCACTTGGCGTAGCGCTGCCTTCTTTCCCTACG
>NW_015386970.1:255629-267996 GCF_001527695.2 Protobothrops mucrosquamatus
TCTGGAGGCAGGTTGTTCCACTGGTTAATTGTTCTAACTGTCAGGAAGTTTCTCCTTAGTTCTAAGTTGCTTCTCTCCTTGATCAGTTTCCATCCGTTGCTTCTCGTCCTGCCTTCAGGCGCCTTGGAGAATAGCTTGACTCCCTCTTCTTTGTGGCAGCCCCTGAGATATTGGAACACTGCTATCATGTCCCCCCTCGCCTAGTTGGGTTATAGATTTTATTTTTAATTTAGTTCACGGGAAAGGGAGTAACTGGCTACAGTCATCCATTTCTGTGCCTCTGGATGGACTAGGACAGGGGTAGACAACCTTGGCTCTTTTATGACTCATGGACTTCAACTCCCAGAATTCCTGAGCCAGCCATGCTGAGGGGAAAGGGAGAGGTTTCCAAGCTGAGCCATGCTAGCTCAGGAATTCTGGGAGTTGAAGTCCACGAGTCATAAAAGAGCCAATGTTGCCTACCCCTGGACTAGGAGCTTCTAAATTACCACCTCAAATATTACCTCAGTGGCATTCTTATTTACAGGTAGTCCTCAATTTACCACCACAATTGAGCCCAAAATGTCTGTTGCTAAAAGAGACTTTTGTTGTTGAATTTTGCCCCATTTTACATACTTTCTTGCCACAGTTGTTAAGTGAATCACTACAGTTGTTAAATTAGTAACACAAGTGCTAAGTGAATCTGATTTTCCCATTGACCTTGCTTGTTAGAAAGTTGCAAAAAGTGATCACCTGAGCCCGGACACTGCAACCATCATAAATATGAGTCAATTGCCAAGCCTCTGAATTTGGGTGACGTGACCTTGGGGATGCTGTAACGGTCACAAGTGTGAAAAATGGTCATAAGTCACTTTTTTCAGTGCCATTGTAACTTTGAGCAGTCATTAAATGGTTGTAAGTGGAGAACTACCTGTATATTTTTGTTCTACTAAACTAGCATCCTTTATGTCTTCCGTAGTGGTTAACACGCCAGACTAGGAGACTAGGAGAGTTCCAGTTCTATTTTAGGCACAAAGCTAGCTGAGTGATCTTGGGCCAGGCCTTCTCTCTCAGCCCTAGGAAGGAGGTAATTGAAAACCCCTTCCAAAATCTTGCCAAGAAAACTGCAGATGCTTGTCCACACAGTCACCAGGAATCAACACTGATTTGAAAACACCCACACATATCAAAGGATAGGCAATTACTTCTTTGGCATCAAATCATTTTGGATAGCGCTGCTTTGTTGAAATATGGGTAAAGAATATTCTTTTGTTCATTGGAAGATGATGGCTTAAGAAAGTCTGACATTATATCACACTCACAATCATTCCAAGAATTACAACATTTATTTTCTAGCCATCCCAAAGGTGCTTTTTCATGAGGCAACAGTTGCCTCATGAAAAAACACCTCTGGGATAATTACGACCTGGATGACTGAGAATATCCATAGACCTTCATTTTCTAGGTCACCTTAGCCACAGTTTGTTAGCCAAAGTGAATAGATCCATTGCAATGGATACACCGTAGGTAGTGCTCAGCTGATGACGGTCGCTTAGCAACCATTCAAAATGACTGTTCAGACCTACATTGGGGGGCTGGTATGTCCAACCCTGATTTGAAGCTGCAATGGCCATCCCCACCCTTACGGTCATGATCACACTGGTGCTCAGCAACCGGGCCTCATTTACGGCTGTTCGCAGCATCTCACAGTGATGGCTGTGTTTATTATGGTTTTGCAGAAAAACCAGCATTTACGTCTAGTTTTCAACAAAACCAGCCCTGTCACCTACCAGTGGTTCTCTTAACGACTGGGGCAATTGCTTTATCACTGTCTCATTCACTGAAAGAGCATTGCAAATAAACTGATGAAATAAACCAGTGGAACAACCTGCCTCCAGAAGCGGTGAATGCTCCAACACTGGAAGTTTTTAAGAAGAGACTGGACAGCCATTTGTCTGAAATGGTATAGGGTTTCCTGTCTGAGCAGGGGGTTGGAATAGATGACCTCCAAGGTCCCTTCCAACTTTATTATAATTATGTGGGTGACCCAATTTACGTCTGTCATGACTTACCACTGTGATAGGCAGGCTTCATAATGGTTTTAAGCCAAGAACTCTCTGAACAGGTAATCTTCAGCTTATGGCCCTACTGGAGCCCAAATTTTTCCATGGCTAAGGAGGACAGTTGTTAAGGGCATCGCTCCCCATTTTATAACCTTTTTGGCCACAGTTGTTAAGCAAATCACTGCAGTCGTTAAGTGAAACAGGCAATTATTAAGTGAATCTGGCTTCTCCCCCCCTTGACTTTGCTTGTCAAAAGCCGGCTAAGAAGCTAACAAATGGTAATCACATGACCCCGGTATGATGAGTCAGTTGCCAAGCACCCGAATTTTGATCACATGACCCTGGGGATGCTGCAACAGTCGTAAGTGTGAAAAACGGTCATAAGTTACTTTTTCAGTGCCGTAACTTTGAATGGTCATTAAAGGAATGGTTGCATGTCAAGGACTACTTGTGTTGTTAAAAAGGTCAGAATTCCATCTATCCATCCATCCCAGACATGGAGGATAAGTTATGCCAATCTCATTGAAGTCACCTGGGGAATGCTTTTATTTTATTTCATTTTATTTTTTCTGATGTAAACAAATAATTTCCAAATGAAGGCAAGTATACGTGTCCTGGGATAATGTTGCAGGATCCAATCTGGGTCAGTCATCAGGACCAAAGGCTTAGTTTTCCGAGCTTTCGGACTCGTGCTGAAGCCCATCCTCAGAGAACTTCTCTCTAGCACAGGGGTAGGCAACCTTGGCTCTTTTATGACTCGTGGACTTCAACTCCCAGAATTCCTGAGCCAGCCATGCTGGCTTAGGGATTCTGGGAGTTGAAGTCCACGAGTCATAAAAGAGCCAAGGTTGCCTACCCCTGCAAATGTGTGTTTTGGGGATGTTCCCTGAGGATGGGCTCCAGCATGAATCAGAAAGCTCAGAAGACTAAGCTTCTAGTCCCCGTGACTGACCCAGATTGGATCCTGCAACAAATAACTCCACGGACTGTCTATGGAGATTTTCAGTCAACTAGGTCACAGTTGTCCAAAAATGCTTTTTTTAAAAAAGGCAACTGGACTTTGTTTTTCCTTGAAGACGTTTCACTTCTCATCCAGGACGTTTCTTCTGTTCTTCTTCCGTTCAGCTTCTTCTTCGGAACGGAAGAAGCTTCTTGGATGAGAAGTGAAACGTCTTCAAGCAAAAGCCAAGAAAGTCCATTTGCCTTTTGAAAAAAAAAAACACCTTTGAAACAATTCCATTGACAGCTAAAGAAAAGGAAGTGTGGCTCTTAAGGATGACATCAAAATGGCAAATTGGCCAATTACTACCATGCATTGTTTGGGTTTATGCGTAAGCCATGTGTGCACACACTCTTAGTCTGTTTGATTAACTCAGCTGTGATTTATGGAACTAACACATTTTTCCTTGCTCTCCATGATCACCACCACAGCTGGAGCTTAACGTGCTAGGCTAAAATGCTGAAATCTGATCCTTTAGTTTGTTATTCGGTGTGTCTTGTGAATGTAGCCATTTATTAAGATAGGATAATGGCCTTGAAATTGATAAGAATCCTGGTTGCTTTCTAAAGCAGTTTTCTCCCTACGTTTTATTCATATTTATCCCTCTTACAATTTATGGGTGTGTTTTTTATATATATTTTGCTTTGAGAATGGATTCACACATGACGTTGAACCTTAGCTCGTTTTAGCACGATTGACACAATAGTCTGATTTCCTGTAATATATCCATCCCAAATCAAAGAATATTAAGGTCATCAGTGAATCTAGTGGCTGGTTTTGACTCTGGTTTAATCCAATGTGTGAACTCATCCATTGTGAATTGCGAACTATTGTGAATTGTGATGCAGTGCATAAATCACATCATGCAATGTGAGAGGTCACCATTTTTCTATCCATATTTTCATAAATAAGTTAGAGGTAGTCCTTGACTTATAGACTGGTCACTTAGCAACCATTCAGATTTACAACAGATGTATCTGGGGGTACTTAGAACCTAGAGATGAACTTCCAATGGCTAGAGCCGCCGCCCCCCTGCAGCCATGTGACCACATTTCATGTGCTTGGCAACCAAACCACATTTGCAGATGTTGGCAGAGTCTCCTGGTAATATGACCGTGTTTTATGACCGTTTTGCCAAAAATTGGCATTTACTTCCAGGTTTTAGAATAACCGTAGCCACAGCAAACAGAATAACAGAGTTGGAAGGGAACATGGATGTTTTCTAGTAGTCCAACCCCCAGCCTCTTCTTAAAGCAGGGGTGTCAAACACAATTTCACTGAGGGCCGCATCAGCATTGCATTGCCCTGGGGGGGGGCGGGTGTGTGTGGCCAGAGTGGGTGCAGCCTACTGGGTGGGCATGGAGTAGGTGTGGCCTACTGGGTGGGCGTGGCCAGTTCTACATCATTCGCGTCAAGGGTGCCTATGGGGGCCTGGGCAGGAGTGGGACAGATCTGAGGGTCTCTGGCAGAAGGGGGTGGGACCGGGGCAAGTGCAAGGCATGGTCCACCGGGGCAAGTGCCAAGATGGCCACCACAAAATTGTACATTGGCTCCCAGCCGGCCTGGGCCAGGGCCAAGGCGGCACGGGCCGTTCCCTCACTGTTTCCAGGATGGCTTCACGGGCCACATGAAACCACTTTGCAGGCCGCATCCGGCACCCGGGCCTTGTGTTTGACATGTCTGTCTTAAAGCAAGGGTCTTCAAACTTGATAACTTTAAGATTCCCAGAATTCTGGGACTTGAAGTCCACAAATGTTAAAGTTGCCAAGTTTGAAGACTCCAGTCTTAAAGTCTTCCAGTGATGGAGCATCCACAATTTCTGGAGGCAAGCCGTTCTGCTGATTAATTGTCTTCACTGTCAGGAAATTTTTCCTTAGTTTTAGGTTTCAGTTTCAGTTTCAGTTTATTGTATTTATATCCCGCCCTTCTCCTGGTGGACTCAGGGCGGCTTACAGCCAGTTAAAAAACAGAGCAATTGATACAAATATACAAAATTTAAAAAAAATTAAAAGATATATTTAAATAGGCCTTTTCTTAATTTAAAAGTTGATTAAAATCCAATTTAAAATATCCCTAGGCCAGTCCTGCCAGCTGAAATAGCCATGTCTTGAGGGCGCGGCGGAAGGAGGGGAGATCCGGAATCACCCGGATCTCTGGGGGCAGCTCGTTCCAGAGGGTGGGGGCTCCAACAGAGAAGGCTCTCCCCTTGGGGGTCGCCAACTGGCACTGTCTGGTTGACGGCACCCTGAGGAGACCCTCTCTGTGGGAACGTATCGGCCGGTGAGAGGTGATCTGTGGCAGAAGGCGGTCTCGGAGGTAGCCAGGTCCGATGCCATGGTGCGCTTTAAAGATGATAATCAACACCTTGAAGCGCACCCGGAAGGCCACCGGCAGCCAGTGCAGCTCGCGCAGCAGCGGCGTTACATGGGAGCGACGAGTCACTCCCATCACCGCCTGCGCGGCTGCATTCTGGACTAACTGGAGCCTCCGAGTGCTCCTCAAGGGGAGCCCCATGTAGAGAGCGTTACAGTAGTTCCTTCTCTCCTTGACTAGTTTTTGGTTTGTCTAACAACCACCGATTTGCTTAACAACCAAAGAAGTCATGAAATTGGGTCATTAATGCTGGTGGCCTGATTTACAACTGTCATGATTTACAACTGTGATGGGCAGACTCCATTATGACCGTAACTCAAAAACTACCTGTACAAGTGCATCAAACGGTAAACTAGAGGACAATCTACAATGGCTGTGTTCAAGCAAAAGCAGCACACCATCACCCAGCTACTTTCATGGGTGAAGCCATTCAATACCATCAGCCGTAACCAAACCAAGGGGATGAAAAAAAAATATCAATATGGCAGCCACGATCATGCAGCTGAAGCTCTACCTCTTTTTTACCTACATCATGATGCAAATAAAAAGAAGTGGGATTTTGATCACATGATCTCTTTTGACACCTACCCAGCGGACACCTCTGAACCAGCTTTGCATTTTGCAAACAAATTACAGGAGGTTGAAAAGACACATAAATACGATTTGCCTCTAAATTTGGAGCACGCATTTTAAAATGAAGAACGCCTAGGTTTAATATCAGTAGCTTCTGCTGAAAAAAACTGGACCTGGAGAAGATTCTCACCTTACAAGACCTTATTGACCAATATCAATGAGAATGCATAAAGTCAGCTGGTGACTTTGGCCCAGTTCCTCTTTCTATAGCATAACCAGTTCAAATAGGTGAACAACCGGTTCTCTGTGTGGATGCCGCTTCCAGAAGTCCGTTCTGGGCCTAGGCAACAAAAAATTAGCTACCAATTTTGCCGAAGTGGTGCGAACCGGCTGAATCCCACCACTGAGCTCAACCCATCTCACTGTTATCCCAAAGGTGCCTTTTCACGAGGCAACTGGACTTTCTTGTTTGTTTTTTTCTCACAGGGTTGGTTTTTT
The DNA here is from genome assembly GCF_001527695.2 of Protobothrops mucrosquamatus. NCBI lineage: Eukaryota > Metazoa > Chordata > Lepidosauria > Squamata > Viperidae > Protobothrops > Protobothrops mucrosquamatus. The sequence continues at coordinate 262,116 of NW_015386970.1, forward strand.
TCTCACAGGGTTGTTGTGCTGGTGAAAACAGGTGGGAACATTTGCTACATGTGCTGCCTTGAGCGGACAAAAAATAAAGGCAGGATAAATCAAATTTAAAAATTAAAAATAATGTAGATGATGGTGAAACATCTCATTTCCATTAATACGAATGCTGTTCCACTATTTTTGCTAATTGCTTGTTTAGATTTCATAGTACTTAAGGCATAAAGACTGTGCAAGGAGTATCTTTAAGTTTAGCAGGATCAAATGGAATTTCTCAGCTACGTTTCAATCGGTAATGGCTTGATCTTTTTTGTTGCTTTTAAATCCAGATGTTGGATGAAAATCACCATCTGATACAGTGCATTATGGACTATCAGAGCAAGGGCAAAACAGCAGAATGTACTCAGTGAGTATGAATTTATAGGTTGGTGCGAAAATATGATGAGATTGTCATTTCCTGGCCAACTTTCAGCAGATGAAGAATTTCATTATGGCTAATGTAGCCATCCACAAGTGCTTTGTCTTAAGCCAGGATCTTTACATTGTTCTTTTTAGAGGGAGGCAAGGGGTCAGAAAAGTCAAGATGGTGGCTAAAACCACATCTTCCAAGCCCCGTTTCTTCTATATACTACAGCAGCTATCTTGATTTCTTTTACTCTCCTCCATAGACTTGCTTGGCCTTTAACACAGGGATCTCCAATCTTGGCCACTTTAAGACTCGTGGACTTCAACTCCCAGAATTCCTCAGCCAGCCATGCTGGTTGGGGAATTCTAGGAGTTGAAGACCACAAGTCTTAAAGTGGCCAAGGTTGGATACCCTTGCTCTAAAGCATTTGTCTCTAAAGGTGACTGTTTTGAACCATGTTTTATTTGGTCTGACATCTGTTTTACCTTTGTGCTACACCTATGAATGAAATTCTAGCTTTAACATGAGAGTTTGGGTCACCCAATAGGTTAAAGCAACGTCTGGTCTCTCAACCAAAGCTGACCCCCAAATTACCAAATCCAGTTTAGCTTAGTCTAAGACAGGGGTGTCAAACTCGCAATGTCACGTGACGTGTTGCGACATATCATGACTTTTTTTCCATTGCCAGCAATGGAGTGGGTGCGGTTTTGGCCTGACACATCCGGCCTGTGGGCTGGCAGTTTGACATCCCTGGTCTAAGAGGTTGTGTAACTTCCACTTGGGTTCAGCAGACAACAAAGCATAATGTAATGAAATGCACACTCAAATTAGTTCATCCCATTCTGACAGGCTGCATCAGCATGCCTGCATCTCTAAAACTGCAGAAATTTCCGGTGCTTTTCTCTTCCTTCTTGCACCCTTTCCCATTTCAAGCCATTTCATTCCAGTGATTAGAATCATCCAGGAATATTTAGCATCCATTTTAAGCCCCCAACCACTCTTGAAATCCAGTGTGTTTTGTGAGTTCCTTGGCACTGGATGTATTAATGCTGTGTCTGATTCTGTCTCTGCAAAGCAGACTCTGTCTTTCTTAACTTACAGAGGAGAATATTAGTAGCTCAGGGTTGAAATGAGGGGTCCTTGATGCTCTCTGAGCCTGCTTGTTTTCTTGCAGACGTTTCATTACCCAAACTAGGTAACATTATCAGTGTACCAGTGATACACTGATGATGTTACCTAGTTGGGTAATGAAATGTCTACAAGAAAACAACCAGGTCACAGAGTAAGGAACCCTTTAGTAACTCCTCCAGGAAGACCTGGAGGAACGTTGTCCATAGGGTCATGATGGGTCGGACACAACTTCACAACTAACAACAACAAGTAACTCTTTAGCTTTCATGTCATGTAATGCAGAACAAAGATGAATGTGTCAGGCACCAGTTCTGGTGCAAAGATAATGGAGATAGTTACAAGAATCAAAAATGCACCCAACATTTTTTATTCTTGGACTGACATTTTAGCAGTTTTAGAATAAATGCTACTTTATTGCTGCTTATTAGAGTTAAGCAGGTGAGGGGTGATTTGAAGGCTGCCAAAAAGTTTGGGATTTTAAAGAAGAAAGTACCGAGTTCAGATGCAGGTTTAAAAGGAGAAATATTTCTAATACAGTTTCTTTTTCTCAGATATGTGCTGTTTTATTTTGTCTATAGATACCAACAAATCTTACACAGAAATCTGGTTTACTTGGCCACCATAGCAGACTCTAATCAGAATATGCAGTCCTTGCTGCCTGCTGTAAGTATCTGCATGTAAATCAACCCAAGTTTATTACTGAATGAGCCAATTAAGAAAACTCTTGTTAGTTTGAGCAGAATCCTTTGGTTGTGCTTTATGAGAGTTGGGGGGAGCAACCAGAAATGCACCTGATATGGGTTGGAGTGGAATTAATCTCTTGTGTTGTGGACCAAGTGATGTGGGGTGTGGTTTATACCTATACATTGGAGCAGAGGTCTTCAAACTTGGCCCTTTTGTGACTTGTGGACTTCAACTCCCAGAATTCCTCAGCCAGCATGCCTGGCTGAGGAATTCTGGGAGTTGAAGTCCACAAGTGATAAAAGGACCAAGTTTGAAGACCCCTGCATTGGAGCAACTGAAAACACACAATTGATCTGATAAAGGAGAATATCTATAGCTCTGGGTTGAAATGAGGGGGTCCTTGGTGCTCTCTGAGCTTTGTTGTTTTCTTGGAAATATTTCATTACCTAACAAGGTAACATCATCCGTGTGTCATTGGTGCACTGATGATGTTATCTTGTTAGGTAATGAAACATTTGCAAGAAAACAACAAAGCTCAGAGAGCACCAAGGACCCACACTTCACAATATGACCATGTAACACCTCTGTGAGCCTCCCAGGAGACTTCCAGTGCAACTCAAGGTGTTGGTGATCCCCTGCAAAGCTCTGCATGGCCCAGAACCAGGTAATTTACAGCAGAGGTCCCCAAACCTTTTGGGTACCAGGGACCGGTTCTGTGGAGAAAGGTTTTTCCACGGACCAGAGAATGCGTCGTTTTGTGTGCTGCCTGCATCCCACGGATGGGACTTTGCTTGTTTGTGCGGACCAGTTGCTGACATGCCGTGGCCCAGTACCGGTCCAGGGACCGGGGATTGGGGGACCCCTGATTTACAGGACCATCTGTCTCCCTCTCTACTTGCTATAGTACAGTGATGGCGAACCTTTTAGAGACCGAGTGCCCAAACTGCAACCCAAAACCCACTTATGTATCGTCAGGTGCCGGGTGGGCATGGCCAATTGGGTGGGCGTGGCCTGTTGGATAGGCGTGGCCTGTTGGGTGGGCATGGCTGCGGTGGTAACGGCAGACTGGGTGGGACTAAAAAGTTCAATCAATCAATTCCAACTTTGCGAGATCTTTTTTTTTCCCACGAGAAGTTGAAACTGATTGATTGATTGAATTTTTTTTTTTTTGCACACGGCGGCGGAGGCCTAAAGCGAAAAGGTTTTATAAAACCCAGCTGAAGGCCTAGGACTGGGGCGACGGCGCGCGTGCCCACAGAGAGGGCTGCCATAGGTTCACCACCATGGTGGTATACCATACCAGAACTGTCAAAGTTGATGTCTTCTGGGTCCTATCTATTACACAGTGCCATCTAGTGGCACCTAGGAGTTGTGTCTCTTCTGTTGTACCTAAAACAGCATCCCTGACCCTGTTGGCTTCCTGGGTAAGGCATTAAAGACTTAGATGTGCCCACACTTTTTTTTCTTCCGACCAAACCTAAAACATAGATGATGATGATGATGATGATGATGATGATGATGATGATGATGATGATGATGATTTGTCTATTGGTTACATTAAGTTTTGCTCTTTTGTTTTTAATTCTGGGTGAGCAACTGTATCTAGAATCACCATAGTGAGATGGGCAATTAGAGGTAGTCCTCGACGTATGACCACAATCGAGCCCAAAATTTATCTTGCTAAGTGAGAAATTTGTTAAGCGAGTTTTGCCTCATTTTACGACTTTTCTTGCCACATTTGTTAAGTGAATCGCTGCAGTTGTTAAATTAGTAACAGTGTTGTTAAGTGAATCCGGCTTCCCCATTGACTTTGCTTGTCAGAAGGTCGCAAAAGGGGATCACATGACCCCGGGACACTGCAACCGTCATAACTATGAATCAATTGTCAAGTGTCTGAGTGTAAATTATATGACCATGGGAAATGCTGCAATGGTCACAAGGGTGAAAAACGGTCATAAGTCACATTTTTCAGTGCCGCTGTAACTTCGAGCAGTCTCTAAACAAACTGTTGTAAGTCGAGGATTACCTGTATATAAGTTGTATCAGTCCATCCTTTTAGATCCCCCCAAAAAACCTCTGGATCCTTTTAAGACAGTCCCCCAACTTTTCGGGGTTGGCAGCCTGGAGTGAAGGGAGGGGGCAAAGAAGCAATGGTTTTGTGGGGGGGTGAACACATGCCGACGCGTTTGTGTGCACGCGCACGAACACCCGTTGCTCACATGAGTGGGGCCGTGAGCATTCATACAAGTGGGGTCATGAGCACTCGCGGCAACACTCACTCGAGTGGGGCTGTGCGCACAAGTGCACACATGCACTGGCCAGCCACTCACGCGACCTGGTGGCCAATAGGCTGCATCAAGTAGTGGGCCACGGCCCACAGGTTGAGGACCCTTCTTTAAGAAACACCTTGTCTTCTTGTTCCTATCTTACAGCCACCAACACAAAACATGAACCTCGGCCCAGCTGGAATGAGTCAGAGTGCCTCCAGTCAGTCTCTCCATTCACAAAGCAACCTCAGCGATGCCATCAGCACGGGGCTTCCAGCATCCTCTCTCATGCAGAGCCAGATTACCAATGGTAAGAGTTCCACGGTTGCCTGGCAACTGCATCACGAAAGCTTGTTGGAGTGGGCTTTGCAACCAATCAGGGTGGAGTGCTTAGAGCCTAATGCAGTGTTTGTCAGCCTTGGCCACTTGAAGAGGCGTGGAGTTCCAACTCCCAGAGTTCCCCAGTCAACCAATGCTGGCTGGGGAATTCTGGGAAGGCGAAGTCCACGCCTCTTCAAGTGGCCGAGGTTGAGCAACATTGGCCCAACGCATTTCAAAAACCATGGAAGAAGTTTGCATGTTTGCCGTTTATATAGCAGCAGCTGGGATTCCGCCACCGCGACTTTTCCCCACAGGATACCGAGAATGTGGGAAGCTAAGCGTGAAAATGTTGATCCAGTCTCAAATCAGCGCAAAACCATTTCTCCTTACGTTGCATTATAAGAACATTCCAGAAAATGTTTGTGTAGTATGGAAGAAAAAAGATGACAAACCTCTGCCTGTCTCTCTGTCTGTCTGTCTGTCTGCCTGCCTGCCTGCCTGTCTGTCTGTCTGTCTGTCTATATCTATCTATCTATCTATCTATCTATCTATCTATCTATCTATCTATCTATCTATCTATCATCTATCCATCCATCCATCCATCCATCCATCCATCCATCCATCCATCCATCCATCCATCCATCCATCCATCCATCCGATTTAGAGGCCTCTTGAATTCCCAGACAATTCTGGCCAACTAACATGCCAAAGCAAGAAACAATAAAACGAAGGAAGGAAGCACATGTCTCTTGGGTACATGTCTACCCTACTTACTTGCCATTTACCATAAAAAGATAAAAATCATACAACTAAGAACAAAATTAGATTATGAGGAATTAAAAATCTGTCTGAGAGAAGTGCATTTTAGGACTTTTTAAAAATGAGCTGAGAGCTTAGTTCCCTCAACTCAACAAGGATTATGTTACAGGGAATTGGGCTAGATCCAGAGAAAGTGACACAAATATGTGTGTGTGGGGGTGTTTGTGTGTGTATATCTATCTATCTGTCTGTCTGTCTGTCTGTCTGTCTGTCTGTCTGTCTGTCTGTCTGTCTGTCTGTCTGTCTCTCTCTCTCTCTCTCTCTCTCT
>NW_015386970.1:268190-276415 GCF_001527695.2 Protobothrops mucrosquamatus
CTCTCTCTCTCTCTCTCTCTCTCCATTCTGATTGATCAAAGGGTATGTTTTGCAAACCAGAGCATCTTTTTCCTGCCTGCCTTCTACCTAGGTCCCAACCATGTGTCTATGCAGCAGTCGGGCCAGAATACCCTTCCCACGACCTCCTTGAGCATGAGTCTCAGCAGCCATGGAACTGGGCCCAGTTATAGTCACACGGTGCCTGCGTCTCAGAGCGTTGCCCTGCAAGGCCAGGGATCAATCGGCAACTACGTCTCGCGAGCAAATCTCAGCATGCAGTCCAACCCAGGTACAGTTGACTGAATCTTTGCCCTTTTGCCCTACTTTGGCCAAAACAGCCCCTTTGGTCTCCAAGTGCCCACCTTGGCTTTCAATAATTGCAATCAATTCATTGCACCAATTAATTAATTAAACTACCCAACGAGATGCAAGTGCAGTGGTGAGAAAAGTAAAGTCCTGCACTTAGGCAGGAAAAAGGAAATGCAGAGGTCTAGAATAGGAGTATACCTGGCTCAACCGTAGTAATTGGGTATGTCTAGTTTAACGAATTGGGTATGTCTAGTTTAACAAAGAGAAGGACAAGGGGGGACATGATAGTAGTGTTCCAGTATCTCAGGGGCTGCCACAAAGAAGAAGGAGTCAAGGTATTCTCCAGAGCGCCTGAAGGCAGGACAAGAAGCAATGGATGGAAACTAATGAAGGAGAGAAGCAACCTAGAACTGAGGAGAAACTTCCTGACAGTTAAAACAATTAACCAGTGGAACAACCTGCCTCCTGAAGTGGTGAATGCTCCAACACAGGAAGTTTTTAAGAAGAGACTGGACAGCCATTTGTCCGAAATGGTGTAGGGTTCCTGCCTGAGCAGAGGGTTGGACTCAATGACCTCCAAGGTCCCTTCCAACTTTATTATTATTATTATTATTATTATTATTATTATTATTATTATTATTATTATTATTATTATTATTATTATTATTATTATTATTAGGGATCTAGGTGTTAATATTAACATTGGTTCCTTTCTCTGGAATGTAGCATGTTCGGTCAACCCAAGCAGCCTTAATTAATGGTGATAGTGGTTTAGGACTTTGTGCAAATTCAGTTAATTAAGCAGCCAAGTTAAGCGTGTCGTGGGAACCCAGCCTGCATTTTTGTGTGTTACAGTTTCCATGATTCACCAGCAAGCAGCGACATCACATTACAACTCTGCGCAACCAGGAACCCAACATTACCAAGGGCAGTCTTCCATTGCCATGATGAGCCAGAGTAATCAAGGAAACAGCCTCATGGGGCAGAGGCCAATGGGCTCTTATAGAGCTTCACAGCAAGGTGAGTGCAAAAAGTGGTTTCCAGATCGATAAAGATTCCCAGAGACTGTTGTGTAAATAGCAAGCAGCAACCTTCTCAATAATCGTGAGGCTCCCTGCCTGTGGCACCCCAAGGACAGCTGTTGGAAACAAAATAACAGACACACTAATGTATGAATTGGTTCAGTTGGCAGAATTCGTGACCTCCGCTCTTTGATATTAATAAATCTTGCTAAAAGGTACTCTGAAAAATCATAGTGGGAAAAGAATTACTTTTAATTCCAGTCACTGCTGAAAGGCTTGATGAGAGCAATAGCAATAGTACTTAGGCTTATATACCGCCCCACAGTGCTTTTACAGCAATCTCTGGGTGGTTCACAATGTAGAACCATTATTTGCATACTGTCCCAACAATCTGGGTCCTCATTTTACCGACCTCAGAAGGATGGAAGGCTGAGTCAATCTTGAGCCGGTCAGGATCGAACTCCAGACTGTGAGCAGAATTTGCTGCAATACTGCATTCTAACCACTGGACCAGTCCTTACTAAACTTCCTCCTTTGAGCAGTTTGGTGTAATGGTTAAGGCATCAAGGTAGAAATTGGGAGACCGTGAGTTCTAGTCCTGCCTCGGACATGAAACTCCTCCTTTGAGCAGTTTGGTGTAATGGTTAAGGCATCAGGGTAGAAACTGGGAGACCGTAAGTTCTAGTCCTGCCTTGGGCATGAAACCAACTAAGTGACCTTGTACAAGGCATTTTCTCTCAGCTCTAGGAAGAAAGCAATAGCGCAAGGGTCCCCAACCCCCAGGCCGTGGCCCGGCACTGGGCCGCAGCATGCCAGAAACCGAGCTGTGCAAATAAGTGAAGCCCCATCCACGGGATGCAGGCAGAATGGAAAACCATGCCTCCTCTAGTCCGCAAAAAAATCTCTCTCCATGGAATTGGTCCCTGGGGTCCAAAAGGTTGGGGGCCACTGCAATAGCAAACCAAACCATTTCTGAAAAACCTTGCCAGCAAAACTGCAAGAACTTGTCCAGGCAGTCTCTGAGAATTAGACATTGTTGAATGGAAGGAAGAAAACAATTCACCCTCCTGGATGTTCAATAAACTTGAAAAATAATACTTTGTAAACATAATCCCATCTAAAGATCCTAAGGCAGATATTTAACATTTTTAAAAAGATTAACCCATTTTCGTTTTACACCACTTTATTTCCAATTTCTCGAATAGATGTTAGTTTATTTATGTATTAATACCTAGAATAAGGTACAAAAATACAAAAGAAAATAGTAGGAAAGATAGGGGAGGGAAAAGACTTTCCCCAAGTCTTTTTCCATTAAACCCAAAAGAAAGTTTTCTGGTTTTATCTTTATATTCACTTTGAGAATCTTCTGTGTTAAAATATGAATCCTACTGCAATAGGATACTTCGCCATAAGCAGTAAAAGGTCCCTTCTTTACTTTTACATTTCCAACATTCATTTGAAATATCTTTATACATTCTTGACAACTTATTTATGCTAAATACCAACGATGCATCATCTTATAAAAAAATTTTAAGTTATAATTTAATGTAAATTTTAAACCTTTTGTCCACATATTCCCCCATTGTTCAAGCATGACATTATATCCAAAATTTCTTGTCCACAGAATCATGCAGTGCTTTACATGTTCGTTCTCCAAATTCAAATTCAATAACAATTTGAAAACTTTAGCAATAAATCCTACCACACAGTAGGATTTCCGATTCGTTTTTCACAATATCAAACCCATAACTCTTTTTGTCTGCTTTAAATCTTTCTTTCAATTGTAAATATTGGCAGAGACGTCCTTCTGTTATTTAACATTTTTAAAAACGTTAACTCCTTTTTCATTACAACGTTTTATTCCTAATTTCTCACCAAGTTTCCTGATCTGACTTAATGAGATTCTTCAGTTGCCTATAAAATAGCTAAGGCTAGAGCAGGGGTAGGCAACCTTGGCTCTTTTATATCTTGTGGACTTCAACTCCCAGAATTCCTGAGTCAGCATGGCTGGTTCAGGAATTCTGGGTATTGAAGTCAACAAGTCATAAAAGAGCCAAGGTTGCCTAGCCCTGGGCTAGAGTCATAAAAACATCTTTTCAACTCTAATCCAAATGTAGGCATTTTCAATGCTGCTGATGGTCTTAATATTTTCTGTGTCTTTCAGGTTCTTCTCAGCAGTACATGGGCCAGGAGGAATATTATAGCGAGCAATACAGTCATGGACAAGGATCTTCAGAATCCATGAACCAGCAATATTATCCTGACGGTAATGGTGCTGAACAGGGGAAGATATATGCCCACATGTCACTGAATTGGAAGAGGCTTAGGACATAAAATAAAACGATAAACTAGAGGCTACTTCTCATGCTCTGAAGCGATGACCTGAATATAATTGATTTTAATTTAAACTACAGATAGTCCTCAACTTACGACCACAATGGAGCCCAGAATTTTTCTGTTGTTAAGTGAGACATTGCCCATTCTAGCTGAATCAGAATCAGAATCAGAATACAGCTGGAAGGGAGCTTGGAGGTCTTCTAGTGACAATCCCCTGCTCAAGCAGGAGACCCAACACTATTTCAGATAAGTGACTGTCCAGTCTCTTCTTAAAAACCTCCAGCGATGAAGCATCCACAACTTCTGAAGGCAAGCTGTTCCACTGGTTAATTCTTCTCACTGTTCAGATGTTTCCCCTTAATTCCAGGTTGCTTCTCTCCTTGATTAGTTTCCATCCACTGTTTCTTATCTTACCCTCTAGTGCTTTGGAAAATAAGTTGACCCCCCCTCTTCTTTGTGGCTACCTCTCAAATACTGGAACATTGCTATCATGTCCCCCCTAGTCCTTCTTTTCTGTAGACTGGCCATACCCAAATCCTGCAACCGTTCTTCATATGTTTTTGTCTCCAGGCCCTTAATCATCTTAGTTGCTCTTCTTTGCACTTTTTCCAAAGTCTCAACATCTTTTTTGTAATGTAGTGACCAAAACTGGATGCAGTATTCCAGGTATGGCCTTACAAGGTTTTATAAAGCTGTACTAATACTTCACGTGTTTCACGTGAAGCTGGGGGATTTTAAGTAGTGAAGTCCACAGGAATATGTGGGGGCTGGTAACAGACTATATGTTACAATTCAGGATGCCTTTTTCATTCCTTTTTACTTGGGCCCGACATCATATGCAAGTATGGAAACTAATCAAGGAGAGAAGCAACCTAGAACTAAGGAGAAATTTCTTGACACTCAGAACACTTAATCAGTGGAACAACCTGCCTCAGGAATTTGTGGGTGCTCCAACACTGGAAGTTTTTAAGAAGAGACTGGACAACCATTTGTCTGAAATGGCATAGGGTTTCCCCTTGAGCAGGGAGTTGGACTAGAAGACCTCCAAGGTCCCTTCCAACTCTGTTATTCTGTTATGAAAAGGCGGGAATTTGCACTCTGACATCACAATATTTCTACAAAATTCCAGCTTGCTGCAGTCATCCCTGTGAATTGTTGCAACACATCTGGAAGGCACCAAGTTAGGGACATAACATCTGTTCTGGAAATTGTGTGACCTTCCTGGAAAGTATTTTAGCACCTCCTCTGAGTAGTTGTATCCCATTCAATACAGTGTGCCCTGTCACAATGCCAGCAGAGATGGTGCAGGGGGTGCCTGCAGGCAGGGGGCCAAAAAAGTCAACATGGCAGCCAGTAACATATGATCGAAGCCCCGCCCTTTTTACACGCATCACAGCTCTGAGTTGGTGAAGGTAAATGTGAGAAAAAATATACCCGGAGACAGTAAATGTGATTTGCCTAGTCCAGGGGTAGTCAACCTTGGCTCTTTTATGACTCGTGGACTTCAACTCCCAGAATTCCTGAGCCAGCCATGCTGAGGGGAAAGGGAGAGGTTTCCAAGCTGAGCCATGCTGGCTCAGGAATTCTGGGAGTTGAAGTCCACAAGTCATAAAAGAGCCAAGGTTGCCTACCCCTGGCCTAGATGATTAAAAAAGAACAGAAACCTATAAGCAGAAACCCTATTGTAGTCTCTGCTCCTGAGAATTTCATAAGCTGTCTTTCTCATTAGATGTGAATTTCACTTTTCTAAAATTCAGACACTTATAATCAGTTTTTATTTTAGACGTCCAATTCTAAAGTCTGCTGTCTTTTCCCTCAACAGTCAAGGCAGTTTTATCCAACCATCTTTCAGTAATTTGATCCTGCAAAACTGGTAAAATTTATTGACATTTCCTTTTTCTAAGGAAAATTGCCATTTGTAAAAGGGTGCAAAGTGTCCCTAAGAGTTTGTAGCAGCAAACTCCAACATCTAGAATGCATTCAGGCAAGCTGTAAATAGAACGATACACAAATCAAGATAAAAATATGGCATAAAGGGTCTCTTCTCCATTTTGCCCCGTGATATATGCCTCTTCCTTTTCTAATGCATAGAAATCATTTTCTTTAAACTCTGTTTGTGACATCGCTTTTATGAGTTTTTGTTTTGTTTTGTTATCTGAGAATAGGCCATGGTGATTATGCGTATCAGCAGTCGTCTTATTCTGAGCAAAGCTATGATCGATCATTTGAGGACTCCACACAGCACTACTACGAAGGAGGTAAGGGGGTCAGCGATCTTGCAAATCAAATCACCTGAAGGCAGGAGAAGAAGCAACGGGGGGGGGGGGGGACTAATCAAGGAGAGAAGCAACCTAGAACTAAGGAGAAACTTCCTGACAATTAGAACAATTAATCAGTGGAACAACCTGCCTCCAGGAGCTGTGAATTCTCCAACACTGGAAGTTTTTAAGAAGAGACTGGACAACCATTTGTCTGAAATGGTATAGGGCAGTGATGGCGAACTATTTGTGACCATTTGTGACCTTCACAGCCGGCTTCTGACAAGCAAAGTCAGTGGGGAAGCCAGAATCTTGTAACAATCACAAGAGTCATTTTAACGACTGCAGTGAATATCTTAACAACCCGGGCAAAAAAGATTGTAAAATGTCTTGCATAACAACTGTCTTGCTTAGCAGTGAAAATGTTGGACTCACAACTGGAAGGCAGGTTGCTCAGTATGATGGGAATCTGAGGGGAGACTTTCACACCAATCCAGATTAAACCTTTTAGAGGCTGAGTGCCCAAACTGCAACCCAAAACCCACTTATGCATTGCCGGGTGCCGGGTGGCGTGGCCACTGAGTCACCGAGCTGTCAGCTCGTGCTCGCTCGCTGTCTGCAGCAAATGCTGCTTCCGCCGAAAGTTGCTCATTTTATAGCCTCTCTCCTATTCCCAGACTGTGCATGTGCGGAGAGCTGCGCATGCGCGGAGAGGAGGAGGGAGCAGCTCAGTCCAGCAATAGCTCACGTGCCACCAGAGACGGCTCCGCGTGCCGCCTGTGGCACGCATGCCATAGGTTCGCCACCACGGGTATAGGGGGTACCTTGCTCAATAGTAGTAACTGTGAGAGGGGTCTCGGAGTCCTAGTGGACAATCACTTAAATATGAGCCAGCAGTGTGCTGCAGTTGCCAAAAAAGCCAACACAGCTGCATTAACAGAGGGATAGAATCAAGATCACGTGAAGTGTTAATACCACTTTACAAGGCCTTGGTAAGGCCACACTTGGAATACTGCATCCAGTTTTGATCACCACGATGTAAAAAAGATGTTGAGGCTCTAGAAAGAGTACAGAGAAGAGCAACAAAGATTATTAGGGGACTGGAGGCTAAAACATATAAGGAACGGTTGCTGGAATTAGGTATGTCTAGTTTAATGAAGAGAAGGATGAGGGGGGGGGGCATAATAGCAGTCTTCCAATATCTCAGGGGCTGCCACAAAGAAGAGGGAGTCAAGCTATTCTCCAAAGCGCCTGAAGGCAGGACAAGAAGCAACAGATGGAAACTAATCAAGGAGAGAAGCAACCTAGAACTAAGGAAAAACTTCCTGACAGTTAGAACAATTAACCAGTGGAACAACCTGCCTCCAGAAGTGGTGAATGCTCCAACACAGGAAGTTTTTAAGAAGAGACTGGACAGCCATTTGTCCGAAATGGTATAGGGTTTCCTGCCTGAGCAGGGGGTTGGACTCGATGACCTCCAAGGTCCCTTCCAACTTTTTTATTCTTATTCTTATTATTCTTATTATTCTTATTCTTATTCTTATTCTTATTATTATTATTATTATTATTATTATTATTATTATTATTATTATTATTATTATTATTACCTTCCCTGTGTATATTATAACCCTGCCAATACATTGTGCTGATCTGTTGTCTTTTAGGGAATTCCCAGTACAGCCAGCAGCAAGCCGGATACCAACAAGGAGCTGCCCAGCAGCAAACATATTCCCAGCAGCAATACTCAAATCAACAAACTTATCCAGGACAACAGCAAGGATACGGTGAGAACACCCCATCCTGCCTTTTGTTTGCCAGAAAATGTCAATTCTGACTTCAGTTTCTCAGGGAGAAATTCTTAACAGGCACTGTCCCCAGAACCTTTGTGTCTTCATATCAGATTGTGTTGAAAAAGACTGACCAGGTTCAGATATGATTTGTTTCTTGGTGGTTTGGTGTATAGTTATCCAACGATGATATTATATTCAATACAGGTAGTCCTCGACTTACAGCCATTCATTTATTGACCGTTGGAAGTTACTGACTTCCATAAGTGACTTAGGACCCTTTTTCACACGGTTCTCACATGACTGCTGCAGCGTCCCCGTGGTCGTGTGATCAACATTCGGGTGCTTGGCAACTGGCATGTATTTATGGTGGTTGCACTGTCCTGGGATCATGTGATCACCATTTGTGACCTTCACAGCCGGCTTCTGACAAGCAAAGTCAGTGGGGAAGCCAGAATCTCGTAACAATCACAAGAGTCATTTTAACGACTGCAGTGAATATTTTAACAACC
>NW_015386970.1:276908-278016 GCF_001527695.2 Protobothrops mucrosquamatus
CTTTCCTCTTTTCTTCTCTTTCCTCTTTCCTTCCTTTCTCTTTCCTTTCTCTTTCCTTTATTTCTCTTTCCTCTTTCTCTTCTCTTTCCTCTTTCTTTCCTCTCTCTTTTCTCAATCTTTTTTCTTTCCTCTTTTTCTCTTTCCTCTCCCCCTCACTTTCTTTCTCTCTTTCCTTTCTCTTTCCTCTCCTTTCTCTCCCTCTTTCCTCTTTTCCTCTTTCCTCTCTCTTTCCTCTCTTTTCTTTCTCTTTCCTTTCTCTCTCTTTCCTCTCTTTCTCTTCTTTCTTTCCTCTCCCTTTCCTCTCTTCTCTTTCTCTTTCCTTTCTCTCTTTCTCTTTCCTTTCTCTTTCTCAATCTTTTTTCTCTTTTCTCTTTTTCTCTTTCTCTCCCTCTTGCTTTCTTTCTCTTCTCTCCCTTTCCTCTCCCTTTCTCTTTCCTCTTTTTCTTTCTTTCCTCTCTTTCTCTCTTTCCTCTCTCTTTTTCCTTCTCTTTCTCTTTCCCTCTCTCTTTTCTCTCTTCTTTCTCTTTCCTCTCTTTCTTTCTCTTCCTTTCCTCTCTTTCCTTTCTTTCTTTCCTCTCCTCTTTCTCTTTCCTGTAACTTTCTCTCTTTCCTTTCTTTCTCCTCTTTTCTCCTCTTTCTCTTTCCTCTCTTTCTTTCCTCTTTCTCTCTTTCCTTTCTTTCTCTCTTTCCTCTTTCTCTTTCCCTCTTTCTCTTTCCTCTTTCCTCTATTTCTCTTCTCTTTCTCTTTCCTCCTTTTCTCTTTTTCTCTTTCTCTTTTTCTTTTTTTCCTCTTTCTCTTCTCTTCCTCTTTCCTCTAACTTTCTCTCTCTCTTTCCCCTTTCTCTTTCCTCTTTCTCTTTCCACTTTTTCTCTTTCCCTCTCTCCTCTCTTTCTCTTCTCTTTCTTTCTTCTTTCTCTCTCTCCCTCTCCCTCCAGGTTAGGAGAGAGAGAGAGAGAGAGAATGAAAGGCAGATGGCGCCGAACGGGCGGGGAGAGCAGGACGGAAGGTAGAATCTCCCGGCCGCCCCCCCATCGCTTCTTCAGCCGAACAAGCAGGGAGGGGCAGGGAGGGGGAACAGGACGGGAGGCAGCAGCTCCAGTGGCGGCA
>NW_015386970.1:278565-296963 GCF_001527695.2 Protobothrops mucrosquamatus
GCTTAGAAGGAAGTCCTTTATTTCAGAGCTGAATTCCTGGCCAGCAATCAAAAGCCAGGGATGACTTCACAAGAGGAACTATAAGGTAAAGAAAGGCAGGTCAAGGAGCAAGAGAGTTGTTTCCAACAAAGATGGAGGTCCAGGAGATGTTCTGGCATTGAATACAGGTAGTCTGTCATGGTTCCGATAGATGAAACTCTTCAAAAGAACTTCGAGGCATTGTTTACCTTAAAGAATCTTTTATTCGAGAAACAAAGTATTGGCACTACATAGTTGAAACCAAAAACTAAATTCCCTCCCCTGGGTACAAAGTAACAAAGCACAATTCCCTGCTCCAATAAACAGTAATAAATCACATTCCCCAATCAGCTTGAAGCACAGGCTTTCTCCCCAGCTCTCCAGCCTGCCAAAACCCTATCAGCTCTGAGCCCAATATCCTTGGGTTCCCACGGTTGAGTTATTATTGTTATGTCCAGCTAGACTCTCATCCACATTCCCCCTCCTAGCATCATCTAACTCTAACTCTAAAAGCAATAGAGGAAAATGGCTGCATTTCCATCTGTTGTGAAAGCAAGAATATCCGATGTTAGCAGTGTTGGCATCCGCCCTCCCTTACAAAAAGGACAAATCCTGTAATGCAAACAAAAGCACAGGTTAGGGGTTGTCTCTTGGCTTGTTAGGGTGTTTCTTATAGAACCTATTAATGAGTCTGTCAGCTTTTACATCGCTAGATTTCACCCAGGTGGCCTCAGACAATGGATATCCCTGCAATTTCCCTTTAAAAATTCTTGAATCAAGAATACGCTTTAGTTCATAGTGAGTCTGTCCTGCCACTACGAGAGGTCCAGGTGCCTCCTTAGGGGGAGGTCTTAAGGTGGAATCCCGAAAAGGTTTGCAGGCCATCCAAGACTGCCCGTTTCCTTTGGCTAAACCCCCTGATTGCTAAATATGAAAAGTCCGGTCACAGAAAACCAGCAAACCAAAGAACACAGAAGTTGGGATTTGATCTCTGTCTTGTGAACTCTTGTCAAAAATTCTGCTGTTTCTTTCCCCCCCCCCCCTCAGGACCTGCCCAAGGAACTTCGTCACAATATTCTAGTTACCAACAAGGACAAGGACAACAGTACGGAAGCTACAGAGCTTCACAAACCGGACCATCTGCACAGCAACAGAGGTCTTATGGCTATGAACAGGTAAGCTGGGGAGGGATTGAGCTGACGTGAGATGCGTTGGGCTGGGCAAAATGAGAAATTGTAGACCAGTGTTTCTCAACCTTGGCAACTTTACGATGTGTGGACTTCAACTCCCAGAATTCTCCAGCTAGCGTTGCTAGCTGGAGAATTTTGGGAGTTGAAGTCCACACATCGTAAAGTTGCCAAGGTTGAGAAACACTGTTGTAGACCCAAAGAACATTGGGAAGCTCCAGGTGTGGCAGTTTTATTCCTGAAAAAGAAATAGTTGAGAAATAAGACTTATTTGCTTGAACGATTTGTTTTCAGGGCAGAGAATCTGTATTCTACTGTATTTTTACGGTAACCTTATGTCCACTCTGAAATATTTAGTGAAATTTACTTTCATTTCACTCAAGGGGGTCAACAGTATTGCACCCACAATATTCCAGTAGGGTATCTGTGCGCTCCCAAAATTAAACCAGAAGAGGTACCTCTTAAAAAAGTGAAACTAGATGAAAGTGAGGTTTCTTGAAAGAGAAATCACCAAGAATGAATGAAATTTGGAGTATTTTTTTAAAAAGAAAAAAAAAGATGGTATTTGGGAAACAATCGGTACAGGTAGTCCTCGACGTACGACCACAATTGAGCTCAAAATTTCCATTGCTAAGCGAGACACTTGTTAAGTGAGTTTTGCCCCACTGTATGACTTTGCTTGCCACTGTTGTTAAGTGAATCACTGCAGTTGTTAACGTTACGAAAACGCTTGTTAAGTGAATCTGGCTTCCCCATTGACTTTGCTTGTCAGAAGGTGGCAAAAGGGGATCATGTGACCCCGGGACACTTCAAGTGTCATAAGTATGAGTCAGTTGCCAAGCCTCTGAATTTTGGTCACGTGACCCTGGGGATGCTGCAATGGTCCTGTGAAAAACATTCATGTCACTTTTTTCAGTGCTGTTGTAACTTTGAACGGTCACTAAAGAAATGGTTGTGAGTCAAAGGCTACCTGTACTTTCTGGAATTTTTGTTCTGTTCTCCCTTGAGATATTTTTTCCCAATCTTATTAACTCTAAGCTTGGAAAAGGTTGTCTCTGTGCCTTTCTTCTCCAGTCCTGATCGCTTTTGAGAAGATCTGACAGATATTTGGAAAGTTTGTCTTGGACGTCCTTAAATTCTGTAAAGGAAAAAGGGGGGATATGTGTGTGCTTTACACTGTGCGTAGAAATGAATTATTACATTAATTCCTCTCTTTTATTCACTTTCCCAATGTCTAACAGGGCCAATATGGAAACTATCAGCAATAAAATGACAAGCGCCTGTGTCACCTTTGTTTTCAATATTTATGTCCATTTTTTGGGAACTTGGATGTATGGGCAAGTCTTTTTTTTTTTAATGATTGATGATTGATGGATCGTAAGATGTTGGATACCGCTGTAGCACAGAGAAGCGTTTGTATGTGAAATAGTATTCATTTCATGCTGGATATGAAACAGTGCATTACAGTACTGGCAACGAGGCAATGTTTGGATGGTCTGGTACATTTTGGTGCTGCTGTTAATAGTCCTTGCAGAAGTTCTTCCATCACTTTTTGCCATCTCCTCTTTTGAGGTATAACATTGGAGAAACCAAGAGGTCACCAAGAGGTTTTTTGACCTGCTTGTTATTTTTTTTCACAAGATCATCGGCAACCTAGCCTTCTTCGGATCTGATGGACCACTACCCAGCGGGAAGATGTTTGTGGGCTGTATGACAAGCATGTAACTGAATATATCTTTCATTTTCTGTTAACCCAACTGGGTTGGCACTGGGATATCCCAACCCAGATGTGTTTCAGCTATTCACAGGGGCACTTCCTTTGAAATGCGTTGCTCTTCGTTAGATTCTAATTGGGCTCAGTGTATTATAAAATGTACTTAATTGAGCTAGGATGGAAACCACAGCTACTGGGATGTAGGGATATATATTTGAGATTTGCTCAATATGTGGGACAGTAATTTTGTATATGACTCACTCATCTTCAATTTGTTAGGACATAGAATAATAGGGTTGGAAGGGACCTTGATGAAGGGTCTTATGATCCAACCGCCTGCCCAAGACTGTATACCATTTTGGATAAATTACAGGTAGTTCTTGACTTACGGCCACAATTGAGCCCAACGTTTCTGTTGCTAAGCGAGCCATTTGTTAAGTGAATTTTGCCCCATTTTACGACATTACATGACATGGTTATTAGGTGAATCTGGCTTCCCCACTGACTTTGCTTGACAGAAGGTCACAAAAGGGGAACGCATGACCCTGGGACACTGCAACCGTCACAAATATGAGTCAATTGACAAGCATCTGAATTTTGATTATGTGGTTATGGGGACACTGCAATGGTCGTAAGTGTGAAAAATAGTCTTAACTCACTTTTTTCAGTGCTGTTGTAATTTTGAATGCTCACTAAATGAACTGTTACAAGTCAAGGACTACCTGTATTTGATTATTTGATTGCTGGGATTTATTCTTAAATTAACATTGGAATAGACCCGGAGGTGGGATGTGTGATGGCCTTATCGCTCCTGACAAATCAATACCAAGGAAATATTTATCTGCAGGAACATTGGCAAATGTTACAAGAAATGTATATTGACCCAAAGGTGCTTTTTTCCAAAAGGCAACTGGACTTTCTTGTTTTGCTTGAAGACATTTCGCTTCTTATCCAAGAAGCTTCCTCAGTTCTGACTGAATGGTGGAGAATGGAAGGATTTAAATTCCTTTCATCAAGGAATATAAGCACCTTTGGGACAACCAGGATTTGGATAACTGAAAATCTCCATAGACAAATGTACATTGAGCTTCTAGGAAAAAGTGCTTAATTTTCATACTATGATTTTGGGGTTTTTTTCCCAGCAGATTAAAATTATTAATGTGTATTAAAAATACACATTTAACATGTGTATTTTCACTTTAGTTAACCACCCTATGCTCCCCTCAAAAAACCCACTGTTTTTTTTCTGCCAGTCAGCAATACCACCAGCACATATATTTGTTCTCTGGAAGGCCAAAATGCAGGTGTTTTTTTAAAAAATTCTCCTCAACCCAAGATTCTTTGTTTAGCAGTTGGTATGCATAAGTTTGGCTTAATGTAGTTTGTATATTGTATCCTCAGAAGACATACAAAGCAGATTTAACAAACTATTGTTAGAGAATTCCAGAGTCACCTTGTGGGGGAGATGGGCAACACAAACATTTAATAAATAAAATTCTGGCTTAACATTATAAGCGAACACAGAATATGGTCAAATGAATAAGGGCTGTTATTTTAGAGCAGGGATGGGGAACAACTTTTTATAACTTTGGAATTCTGGGAGTTGTAGTCCATAAGTCATAAAAGGGCCATCGTTCCCCAGCCCTGCTCTAGCGGGACCCAACCAGTTTTCTGCCATCTTAGTCTCTTGAATCAACTGGCACAGTTTACAATTCACCAAAAACAGACCAAATTTACTTACTTGGTATGGAAGAATCTAGCTTATAATATTCTTTAAAGCCTTATTTTCAATATGCTTTCACTTACATTTTTGAATGTTGTGCCCCAGAGATTAACAAAAATTAAAGTACAGATGAGACATCCCTACCCAGTGGTGGGATTCAAATATGTGAACAACCAGTTCTCTGTGTGGATGCCGCTTCCGGAAGTCCATTCTGGGCCTGGGCAACAAAAAAATAGCTAGTGGTTGTGCCGAACTGGTGCGAACTGGCTGAATCCCACCACTGTCCCTACCCCACAAACTCTCAAGACTTATGGCAACTATGGAATGCTATGGATTCTCATCTACGGGATAAGAATCTCAATAGCAGAACTATATACGTACTAAGTTAGTGGTTATAAAAAAAGAAAGGTAACATGCAAAATAATGTCCCTGACAACTGTTATATAGTATTCTTTTTCTCTCCATCCAAAGGAGATTGGATAACAACCAATTAATTAGTTGTCAATTTTTTTTAAAAAAAACCTTCAATATATCTAGTACTACAAATAGGAAAGCAAATATTTTAAAAACTCATTTTAAGAGCTGGAATAATGTGTTCCTTGTTTTTATTTTTATTTTTTCTTCCTTTAAAAAAGGTTTCCACTAAAATTCTCTAATATATTCTGCTTTAGGGTACTGCTCCATCTGCTGCAGTCTCTGTGTTGCCTGTGTTGTCCTAGTTGCAGACAATGCCCTCTAAAAATTGTTGAAAAGGGCAATTGAATGTACTAATCTGCAGCTATTTCTGCCTCTTTGTGTTGAGGGAGGGAGTGAAAATTATACCATTATTTAGTCAAATCTCCAACTAAACTAAATCTCATCATGTCTTCATGGACAGCTCCTTGCTCTTTTGTTGGCAACTATATGGGATAGCTTGCATTGTCTGCTTTCAGGATGGTTTCATAAGCACCTGTCAGCTGGGATCACCTGGTTGTCTCCCATCCATGTATTATCCATACCCAAATCTTTTTTCAAGATCAGCCAAGATTGAGTAGGTACCACCCCTTGAGGGGAGATGGCCTGATAACAGTGGACCTATGTTTCTCAAAGTTGACAACTTTAAGACACATGGACTTCAACTCCCAGAATTCCCCAGCCAGCCATTCTGGCCTTGGAATTCTGGGAATTGAAGTCCAAAGCTGTCAAGTTTGAGAAACAGTGATGTGAACAATGCTTCTTAAATACTATCAGAGGATTAGTAAGAAGATAACTGCCTTTATGTTGGAATTGTGGCTATCCAAAAAGGTACAATCTACATTGCTCTTTTTTTACCAGCTTTGATATTTGTTTCTTCTATGGATATTGCTTTTTCCTAACATTAGTAAAAATCACTTTGGAAAAAGCCACAGCAGCATTTAAACATCTACAAACAGCAACATAGCATCTGTTGGAAATGTCTTACATTAAGAATTTCTTGAATGTTGTATATAAATTGTATTTGAAAACGCGCTTTGGAAATAGTTTGTACATTATTTCCTGATTTATACTTGATATTTAGTGTTAATATTTCTAACTGTTAATAACAAGATATCTTAACGTGTGGTGATTTTTATGTATTGATGTGAAAACGAGGCAATGCCAGCATTTTAACAGTTTCATTACTTGTACCATATTTTCTGTTTTGTAATACAGAATGTTAAAATACACTTTAGGTTCAAAAGACTGGATTGTGAAACCAAGCCATGGCACCTTTTCGTATGACGGAAACAATTTTAAAAGGACTGGTGTAACTATATTTAAAGTCTGTTTTAGTTTTGTTTTTTTTTTTTAAATTGCAGGTTTAATGAAAATGATACATAAACTACGTTCTATTTATAATCGGAAAATATTTCAAGTAAAGATCATTGCATGAGAAAAAAGGCATTAATGTCACTTTTCAAGATGTAAAATTGTAATTATCGAGGTCAGGCTTCACTCTTTCTGTTTTAAGCAAGAAATAACTGATCTGGAGCAGACAAATTTTTGCACTCCTAGAATTTTCAACATCTCTGCAAGGTGACAGGATTACTAGTCATATTTTGGGGGAAAGATAAAGTTCTTTGAAATGGAAGTTAGACAGCTATCTGGGATACTTTTATCTGATTCCTGTAGTGATCCCGGGGTGGAACTTGATCTAAAGCAGTTTAAAACAAACAAACAAACAAAAACCTGGCAACTTTAAGATGCGTGGACTTCAACTCCCAAAATTCCCAGTACTGCATGGGAGATTCCAGGAGTTGAAGTCTACAAATCTTAAAAGTTGCAAGTTTGAAAAACACTAATCTGAAGGGCTTTTACCTGGCTTATTTAACAGATTTATTTGCACATGTTGCCTTTAAGTATAAAAACTTTATAAAGGATTCACTGAAGAATGATCAAAATCAACCAAACAATGTGCCAGCATAAAAAGCCTTAAGATAACATCCAAAAGAAAGATTTGGAGCACATAAATGATTTGCAAGAGTGGCATCTAAGTATTTTTTCAGCTTTGCAAACTTTTAAGGTGTGTGGACTTCAACCCCCAGAATGCCCCAGCCAGCAGGGAGAATTCTGGGAGTTCAAATCCACACTTTTTAAAGTAGTCATGGTTGAGAAAACTGGTCTACGCAGGGTTGAAAGAGAGGGTCCTAGGCCATAGCTATAACGGGTTAATTGGGTCTTAATTAATTAAGTACATGGTTATCCTCAATTTAAATATTTTTAGGCCTGTTTTCCTATAGACTACCTGGTCGTTGTATCTATTCATACTAGGAGACCTGGAACCAGTTTGATGAGTATTGTGGTAGGCTTGAGAAACTGACCCACTTTTTCATACTAGTATCCCGGCAACCTATACCATTGTTCTTTTAAAGATCTATTAACTTAGTCCAGCCCAGTGTGGGAGGGATTGATCTTTTTCAAATACCACCCCAGTTGATGAAGTCACTGAATGGGAAGCTAAGTGCGTTCTTGGCCACCCATACGTAAACAATAATTCACACAATTTTTCCCTCCAGCAGTTTCTCAGACAGGCCAGTACTTCTGATTTGCAACAACCACAAAAAGATGAAGATTGCCTTTACTGTCGGCTGTGGGTGGTTTGAGGACAGTTTGGTCTAGTGGTTAAGGCACCAGGCTAGAAAGCAGGAGACTGGAAGTTCTAGTTCTACCTTAGGCATGAAAACCAGTTGGGTGACTGTGAGTTCTAGTCCTGCCTTAGGCATGAAAACTGACTGGGTGAGGCCAGTCACTGTGTCAACCCAATCCATCTCACAGAGCTGTTATTGTGGGGAAAATAGGAATAGAATAAGAATAAGAATAGAATAGAATAGAGCTGGAAGGGACCTTGGAGGTCTTCTAGTCCAGCCCCCTGCTCAAGCAGGACTCTCCAGTCCCTTCTTAAAAACCTCCAGTGATGGAGCTTCCAGTCCCTTCTTAAAAACCTCCAGTGATGGAGCGCCCACAATTTCTGGGGATAAGCTGTTCCACTGGTTGATTGTCCTCACTGTCAGGAAATTTCTCCTTCATTCCAGGTTGCTTCTTTCTTTGATCAGTTTCCAACCATTGTTTCTCGTCCTTCCCTCTGGTGCTCTGGTGAACAACCTGACCCCTTCTGCCTTGTGGCAGCCCTTCAGATACTGGAACACTGCTATCATGTCTCCCCTATTTCTTCTTTTCTTTAGACCAGCCAACCCAAGTCCCGCAACTGTTCTTTGTATGTTTTAGTCTCCAGGCCTTTGATCATCTTAATTGCTCTTCTCTGAATTTTTTTCCAAACTCTCAACATCTTTTTTGTGATATGGTAACCAAAATTGGCTGCAGTATTCCAGCTTTGTAAAGCTTTGTAAAGCAGTACTAGTACTTCAAGTGATTTTGATTCTATGCCTCAAGTATTAGATATGTTTATCACCTTGAGTTGTTTATAAAAATAATAAAGGCAGAATATAAACTAAATATTAATAGGGCATATTTCCCCTGGATAAAATGCTTGCTTGCTGTCCTTGCATAGAGCCATCAGTGGTGGAAGTAAAGTCCACTCTCTTCTAGCACTGATATTACCTAAATGATATAAGGCATGGGTGTCAAACTGCCGGCCCAGAGGCCGGATGAGTCATAGCAAAACCACGCCCACCCCATTGCCAGCAATGGAAAAAAAGTTATGATATGTCGCGACACATCACATGATGTTGCGAGTTTGACACCCCTGATATAAGGTCTCTTGCTTGAGCAGGGGGCTGGATTAGAAGACCTACAAGGTCCTTTCCAACTGTTATTCTGTTAAACTCTAGGTTAATATGTTGTACAAATACAACCCCTGAACTATAGAGGATTGGTATTCACCTAACAGGAGAGTTTGGGGTACATGAAGGGATTTCTGGAAGTTGGTCCAAAGTATTTGCAGGCAATTCTGAAGAAGATGGTGGTTTGCCATCACTAAGATTTCCTAGTGGTCTCCCATCCAAATAGCTGCTATCTTTCTCACAACCAGGTCACAGCGGCCTGCCACCTAGCTGGAGCATCAAACGCTAATCCTCCCTCCCGCTCCCCCCCCCCAAAAAAACCCCAATTAAATGTACATAATGCAGTGTTTCTCAACTCTGGCATCTTTAAAATATGTGGACTCCAACTTCCAGAATTCAATGCTGCCTGGGGAATTCTGGGATTTGAAGTCCACATATCTTAAACGTTGCCAAGGCTGTGAAACCGACATAATTCACAGGAAATGCTCAGTGTTTCCTTTGCTACTAAGTTCTGCCAATCTCAGAGCAGCTTCTTTTCCTGAAACAAAGTAATTGGCCTCCTCACTTCTGGTAGTCCCACCCTAGGTGCTTTTCTTATCCACTCACAACGCCGCGCCTGCTTTTTTCCCCTCCAATCCCATTTCCCCAGAGAACCGTGGGGGGGGAGGGAAAGAGAGGAGGAAAGGCAGCAGCCTCGTGCGACACCGCGCCTGCGCACGCGTAATACCGACTCCCTTCTTTTCCCTCCTTCCTCGAGCGCTTTGGGGTTGCGCTTGCGCAGAAAGATCCGGGCTTGCTAAAGGCAGCAGATCAGATTCTCTTTCTGGCCGCAGCCGCCTCGACGCGCAATTGTGACGTCACGGCGGGCGACGCCGAACACTGGAGCGGCCAAGATGGCTCCTGAGGATACTGCTGCGTGTGAATGAAGCGGGAAAGCTTTCCTACCTTGACAGTCTCGTGTATACCCCGTCCCTTATTCTATGGAGGGGGGACGGGGACGAAACTGAGGCGCTAAAAGCAGAGGAGTTCCAGTAAGCCAAAGGAGAAGCGGGAGGGCGGGCTTCCAATCTTCATTGTGGGTGGCCAGGGATCCCAGGCGGTGGGAGGCGAGGCAGCGCGTGTGGAGAGTGAGAAGCTGTCAGATGCGGGCTTCTCCCTCTGCCTCGCTTTATTCCCTCTTTGAAGGGATTTGAGGCTTCCCATGTTGATCATAGCAACATTGGCCTTCCTTAAGCTTTCTGAACTTTAGTCTTGCAATTCTGGGAGTTGAAATCCCCTCACTTTAAAAGTTGCTGGGGCTGAGAAACACTGGTCTACCTTGTAGGGCTGTAAACATGGCTGAAATAATCTGTCCGAGGAACCTGGAGCCCTTCCACCCAGAAATAGTATACACACGAAGGGGAGAAAGAAAAGGGATTTGCTTAACCACACCACAAAGGGGAAGAATAAACCTGCTTCTTTTGAACCAGCAAACTTCAAATTTGTCCATTTATCTTCATTTCTCAGTTGCAGCTTGTGTTGCTTGGCCCCACGTAGAAGTAACAATATTGGAGAAAATCTTTTGCTACTTCTGCAAGGCTTAAGTATGCATGACATAAAGTTGATGCTACACAGTTGTTTGAGTTGGAGGAAAAAGATTTTTTTAAAATATATTTTACATATAACAGGCCTGTTTTACCTTTCTGTGTAAACCAGTGTTTCTCAATCTTGACAATTTTAAGGCATGTGGACTTCAACTCCCAGAATTCCACAGCCAGCATTGCTGGCTGTGGAATTCTGGGAGTTGAAGTCCACATGCCTTAAAATTGTCAAGGTTGAGAAACACTGGTGTAAACCCACAACAACACTAATATTTTTGAGAACGCTCAAAAATCTGAGCTGAACGTTTTTTGTTCTGAAAGTTTTTTCTAATGTTTTTACAACCTCTGAAAATAAAAAAAAATGGAAGCAACTGATCTTTCTACTCATTTTTGTTCCAGATGTGGTACAAAATATATATGCTCTTTGGCATATTTTACTTACCTTATTGTCCCATCTTTTTTTTTTTTTTCCTTCTAGGCAAATATGCTACAAATAATGGTCAGAGCTTGTTTGGAAAGTCAGTGGAGGCCGGCTTATTCCCAAATACACAGATGCTTACTGCAAAAGCACATTAAAAACTGGCACAGGAGCCTTAGCATAACAAACATACAATGTTCAAAACTGCAGAAAATCTGTAAAGGAAATATATCTGAGAAGAAGCTGGTAAAGTAAACAAATGTTCAGATTAATTAAAAATATGTAATTTGTATTTCTTTGTAAGTTTTTCTTAAGTACTTTTAAAGTCTCTTATTTCTCTTTCTGAAAGCACAAATTTATGACAAAATACAAAAATGATTAAATTAAGATTTAAGCATTTAGGTGACAATCCTGACACGTTTTCAATATCCTTTGCATGCAAATGATATTCTGTGTTTAAGGTGTAGAATTGCATAGAGCAGCGGTTCTCAACCTATGGGTCAGGACCCCATTTGGGGTCGATCGACCATTTCATGGGGGTCGCCAAGCAAGGCTGTCCGCCATTTTTTTTCCCCTTTTCCGGCGGGTGCCTTACCTCCCTTGGGCTGGGCCAGCTGGTGGTCGGCCTGCTCCATCTCTGCCGCTTGCCAGCTACGCCTCGGCCGGCGCAGGGGGCGGAACCACGCATGCGCGGCGCTCCCGGGCAGAGAAAGTCCTCGACTTATGACCGGTTGGGTAGTCCTCGACTTATGACCGGTTTAGTCCTTGACTTACGACCGGTTGGGGGTCGCGGCATTAAAAAGGTTGAGAACCACTGGCATAGACAGACAGACATAAATACATTCTACTGAATTTGGGGTTTTCCTTTGTATAAAGATGGTTATTGTATATATTTGTTGAATTTGCATCCTTTTTTTCTTTGGAACACAATATGTACATTGGTCTCAATTTTAATATTGCAGCAATATTATGAGATAATAAATAGTGTAATGGTGACTGACCTAAATTCATCCATCTGGCATTCACTTTATAACTTTTGATAGTGTTCTATAATATCCTAGCTTTTGAATTCAAATATAAACACATGAAATGTAAAAAATCAGGCTTTCATTTTAAGTTTTATTAGTGCTGATTTTCTTGTAGCTAGATTGTATCATTGGTTAGTTTTATTTGGAATATCATAGGAGAGTTGTGTTAGTCTGTAATAGCCAAAAACCTGAAGAAATGCAGTAGCCCTTTTTCCAACTTTTATTAAAAAGCATGCTTTTGTGAGCTGCAGCATGCCGTTAGGCTCCTTCTGACTCTTTTGAGTCCCACATTTATGGAAATGATTACTGAATAAATAAATCCCTCTTTCTCAGGAGAGAGGTCTCTTAGTGAATTTTGGTTTATCTGAGAGATTTCAAATTTTTGATTTTATAAATCTTTTTGGCAACAACAAACACACAAAAGACATATTAAATAATATGTTACTGAATACTGCAGCAATTTTCAGCTTCACCGCTTGGTGGTGCTATAGAAACTTGAGAAAGGATATATTTAAGAAGGTAGGAACTATCCCAGTTCAACATATAGCTGGCCATCTGTATTTTGTTCATGTGATAAGCCAGCATTCTTTTAAAAATCCAAAATATCTTTTCAGCATAGTTTGTCTAATTGTCATCTAACAAACAGCTCTTTTTTTTTTTGAAAAGGAATAAAGAATATCAGAAGTGATGAGAAGCAAAATGTCTTCAAAGAAAAACAAGAAAGTCCATTTGCCTCTTGAAAAATCACCTTTGCGGAAACTGATAGCTATTTTTTTTTCCAATGACGTTGTTTGGGGGATTGCTAAATGTTTTTCTTGTAAGAAAGATAGTATATTGGGCATTTTTTTATTATACTATGGTCAGAGTTAGCTTTAGGCAGTTCTCATCTGGAGATATCAGGCATTAAACCTGAGATTAATGCCAAAATTTCAACTTCACTAAATTTTTCAACATTTGGTGGAAAATGTTTGTAGGTGCGCCCTTGTTTGGGATCACTGTCATCTTTTAGAAAATTTGTCTTCCTTTAAAAGACATGTCAAGGCTTGGATTTATACACAGCCCAATTACCGTGCTTTGAAACTAAGGCTGTGCACATCCTTTTGAGGGATATTCCTAGGGAGATTGCGTTGGGGGGAAAAGCAAGCTGCACTCATGAATTCAGAAAAATGGAAGGTGGTGGTAGCTTGTACTCTTAACTGAATAATTGGTAGAATTCCAGAAAAAGAACAAACTATTTCTGGATTGCAGGCCACCATGGTAGGTTTCTTCCCCAACTTTAAATAGTAGTAGTAGTAGTAGTAGTAGTAGTAGTAGTAGTAGTAGTAGTAGTAGTAGCAGCAGCAGCAGCAGCAGCAGCAGCAGTAATACTAATACTAATACTAATAATAATAATAATAATAATAATAATAATAATAAAGTTGGAAGGGATCTTGGAGGTCATCTAGTCCAACCCCCTGCTCAGGCAGGAAACCCTATACCATTTCAGACAAAAGGCTGTCCAGTCTCTTCTTAAAAACTTCCAGTGTTGGAGCATTCACCGCTTCTGGAGGCAGGTGGTTCCACTGGTTAATTGTTCTAACTGTCAGGAAGTTTCTCCTTAGTTCTAGGTTGCTTCTCTCCTTGATTAGTTCCCACCCGTTGCTTCTCGTCCTGCCTTCAGGCGCCTTGGAGAATAGCTTGACTCCCTCTTCTTTGTGGCAGCCCCTAAGATATTGGAACACTGCTATCATGTCCTCCCTCGTCCTTCTCTTCCTTAAGCTAGACATACCCAGTTCCAGCAACCGTTCCTTATATGTTTTAGCCTCCAGTCCCCTAATCATCTTTGTTGCTCTTCTCTCTACTCTTTCTAGAGTCTCAACATCTTTTTTACATCGCGGTGACCAAAACTGGTAAATATTTTTACCAAAATTGGTAAATATTTTTACCAATATCACAGTATTCATCAGATCAATCCTTAAAATGAGCCCTACATGTTTCCTCGAGAATTGAACACGAGTATGTTTAGAAATGAAGGCTTTTGAAGCTTTAAACTTTACAAAAGATAAGCATCTCTGAATAATGTGTCTCCCCATTCCAGAGTCGTTATTTCGTCGATCACCGAAAGGTACGGGTGATCGGAGGGAAAGGAGGAGATGGCATTGCCTGTTTTCTCAGTGAACCTAGAAAAGAATTTGGAGGTCCCAATGGTGGAGATGGAGGAGATGGGGGACACGTTATATTTAAAGGTAAGAAGGTGACTATCTCTTGTACAGACCTGTTGTCAACGCTGCTAACATTGGGTGTTCTTGCTTTGACAAAATACGAAGAGGCAGCCACTCTCTGTATAAGTTGTGTGGTACTTTTAGAGTTAAATTAGATGATGCTGGGAGGGGAGGAGAAAGAATGTGTGTGGGGATTAGTTAAGATAAGGCTACAGAACTGAAGGGAAACTTTGCCCTTCAAACTGATTGGAGAACATGATTTATGACTGCAAATTAGAGGAGGGAAATATGCTTGAATACTATGTGCTCAGGGGAGGCGAATTCAGATCTTGGCACCTGTTTTAAGATAGTCTTATGAGGCGGAGAAGGAGGTGACTGAATTCTCTGCTAACCTCTCCGTCAGCAAGTTGAGTTTGTATGACAAAGTTGATAAATGTTTTTTTTTTGCCAAGAGAGCCTGCTGGAGGGGAATAAGGGCTTCCTATGCTCTTGACGCAGTGCTACTTCTGACATGTCACAGAACTGCCATAGTCCCATCTGGCAGCTGTCTTAATTGCCGGCTCTTAGTCACCTTTTTGTCAATGACCATGCCAAGTGAATGTTCGGTGTTTTCAAATCGTGAACCCCCGACGCTTTTCTTCCTTTAATTAATTTAAACCCATTTAATAAATCATTTAAATCCCTTTAATAAATGTAAAATAAAAACAACAATTTGCAATTCTTCCTATTGCAGGATATTTCGTTTCTCGGGGCCCGTTCAACCTGCTTATTTTAGACTGCAGCCTCATTCTGTCAGCCTAGGGCAGTGGTGGCGAACCTATGGCACGGGTGGCAGAGGCGGCACTCGGAGGCCTCTCTGTGGGCACACGTGCCATTGCCCCAGCCTTGCCTCCGCCCGCGACCCCCTCCTCACCAGCAGCCCCCCTGGAGGAGAGTCGTCCCCGAGCGTGGCCCACGCAGAGCAGCGCAGCCAAGGACATGGCAGCCAGGCAGCGTGGACAAGACTCTGCCCTCATGCCCCAACATGCACAGTTGATGCTGCGGGGCACGGGCAGAGGGCGTGGCTGCCATGGCGCTGCTGGGCTGCCTGGGCGATCTGCGGTGGGCCCTGGAGGCGGTGAGTGGCCCTGCGGGCAGGCAGGGTGGGGCGGGGCAGGGGCGGAGCCAGTTTTTGGGCACTCGGTCTCTAAAAGGTTCGCCATCACTGGCCTAGGCGCAGCGCGATGGCTCAGCAGTTAAAGATGCTGTGCTTGTCCGCTGGAAAGCCAACAGCCTGGATTTGAAACCTGAGTGCCGCACAACAGGGTGAGCTCTTTGTGAGCGTAGCGGTTTGGAAGCATGCAAATGCAAGTAGATAAATAGCTACCACTTCAGCGGGAAAGGTTATTGCATTCCATACTTTTCAGGCTGGCCGCATGATGATGGAAGCATCTCAGACAACGCAGGCGCCTTTGGCTGAGAATCAGAGATAAGCACTGCCCCTTTGAGTCAGTCATGACTAGACAGGGGAAATCTTTAAAAAATTTTCAGTCAGCCTGGATGTTGCCACACCTTTTCTTTTCTTTTTTTTTTTGCCATGAGCAAATTTGACAACCCATCAGTCCCATTATCCTCCCATGTTGCTAGTCCAGTCCAGGGTTCTGGACTTTAAAGGGTCAAAAGGGTTTTCTGTCTAATAAGAAAAAAGACTGGCAAGGGATGGTGGAAAGGCCTTAGGACTGCCTGACTCTCCCTGCTGTTCTCCTGTATGATTTCGGCCGTTGATGGAGAAAAAAGACTTCAAGTAAAGCTTGCCTTCGCCCTTTATAAAAGATTTCTAACCTGAGCCAAAAGTAGCCTAGATAAGTCTGCGAAAAATGGGAGGCAAAAGAGGTGGACCATTTTGACAAAAAAAAAAAAGCCAAGAAGGAGGGAGAAAAGAAAACACATAACTGGGTGGAGTAAATAATTTTCCTCCTAGCCCAGTGATGGCGAACCTTTTAGAGACCGAGTGCCCAAACCGCAACCCAAAACCCACTTATTTATCGCAAAGTGCCAGGGCCGCATCAGCATTGTGGTGCCCTCGGGGTGGGTGGGCGTGGGTGTGGCCCACTGGGTGGGCGTGGCTGCAGTGGACACGGCAGACTGAGTGGGTGTGGCTGGGGTGGGCGTGGCCACCTTGATGTTGCTCGTGGGGGGACGCCTGTGGGGGCAGGAATGTTGCTCGTGGGGGGACGCCAGCCCGGGCAGGAATGAGGGAGATCCAGGGGGTCTCTGGTGGGTCAGGTGGTGGTAGGAGGCTCGTCCTGTGGGGTGAGGCGGGGTAGGGCAGGGGTGCCATTGCTGCGGGGCATGGCGAGGCAGGGGGGCTGCTTCCTGACACTATTAGCCCCCGCACAGACGCCAGCGAGCACATGGGAGCGTGGTCTACCACCTCTACTCGAGCTTGCTAGCCAGCTGCTTCGCCTCCTTTGTGCTGGGTGGGGCTGCCGCTCCAGGCGCCAGCAGTGGCCTAATGGACCTGCACAAGCTGGTGGCGGTGGCAGCAGGTGTGCCCACAGAGAGGGCTCTGAGTGCCGCCTCTGGCACGTGTGCCATAGGTTCGCCATCACTGTCCTAGCCTGACCAAATTGATTGCCAAAAGATTACTGGCCTGAAAAGGCTTTCCAAAATCCTTTTGATGATCAAAATAATTTTGGAGGCGGAGCTGATGAGTCATTAAAAAAAATATATGCCTATTGCTCTGACTAACCAAAGAGAAGAGTTTATTATTCTGGCGACATTTCCTTATGCAGATAGGCTTTTGCTATACCCCCTCCCTCCCACTGTTTTGCTAAGAAAATCAGCAATGAAAATAGCAGCAATCAAGTGGGCTGCTTCCCAAATCTTAGGATTTGGTCCTTTGATGGCTTTATCAGTTTTACTAATTAGGGGAAATATTTCTTGCAATCAGTGTTCCTGAATTAGTGGTTCAGCCCACCCTGAAGTTAGGGTAAAAATTAACAGGAGGAGGAAATCAAGGAAGATTAAGCACCATGCATGTCAGTGGACTCGGAACGGTCAATCTCAAGAGCATTGTCATCAGCCATTTAGTTGTGTCCAACCCACATCCACTCTAGGGATCAGCACTCTCCACGCTCTTGTGTCACACAGCCTCCTTCAAATCCTCCATCCGCATTTCGAGTGCAGGCAGGCATCAATGTTATACATTTTGAATGCATTGAATCAAAGATACTTCACTAAATCAAAGATACTTCCTTATAGGAACAAAATATTGTACTCTACAAAGGCACTATAGTACACAAAACAAATGCTTTTAAGAGATGGAACATAAGTGTTTTGATCTGTTTTGTTCCTGTTTTGTGACAGAGCATCTAATCTAAGAGCTTCTTTCAGAATACTCGCCTTGCTAAATTGAGCTAGTAAAACCAACATTCAGTTCCCAGAATTTTCTTAAATGTGTTTGGTATAGAATCTTATGAAGATTTTACTTTATTTAGGTTCTTATGTCATCTGGCTGGGTGAAATTGGGCCAGTTATTCTCTCTCAGTTCACCTCGCCTCACAGAGTTGTTGTGGGTAAAGTAGGAGGAACAAAAAGTATTAGGTATGATCACTGCCTTGGGCTACTTATGAAAATAATAAAGGCAGGATAAAAGTGGTTTTATCTATCTATCTATCATCTATCTATCTATCTATCTCTATCATAATCTATAGCTATATCTATATCGTCATAATATCTATCTATCTCTCTATCTCTATAACATCATAATCTATATATATATCGTCATAATATCTATCTCTCTATCATCTATCTCTCTATCTAATCTCTCTCCCTCTTCTATCTCTCTCTCTCTATCATCTCTCTATCTATATCTATCATCTCTCTTTCTCTCTATCATCTATCTCTCTATATCATCTATCTATCTATCTAATCTATCTATCTCTATATCTCTCTATATCTCTATCTCTTTATCTATCTATCTATCTATCTATCTATCTATCTATCTATCTATCTATCTATCTATCTCTTATCTATCATCTCTATCTATCTATATCTATCTCTATCTCTGTCTATCTGTCTCTCTATCTCTCTATCTGTCTATCTCTATCATCTCTATCTATCTAATCTCTCTATCATCTCTCTCTCTCTCTCTCTCTATCTATCTATCTATCTATCTATCTCTATCTACTATCTCTCTCTCTCTCTCTCTCTATCTATCATCTCTCTCTGTCTCTCTCTCTCTGTCTGTCTCTCTCTCTCTCTCCAAAATTTGGATTGCTGACAAAGAATTAAGGGAGATATATATATA
>NW_015386970.1:297063-311024 GCF_001527695.2 Protobothrops mucrosquamatus
AAACCTTTAAAAGAATATTAAAAAGGACCTAGCTTTCGTTGGATCCTACCAACATCGTCAGGGTAAAGAATAACTCAATGGGAGAAACCATTTATAGGCCAGCCAACGCCTGCGCCCGGGCCCTAGATCTCGTGACGGGTCCTGGATAACCAATCAATGTATGCCCCTCATCACTCTCATTAACTATCCTTGCATTGACCCTCACACCCCCATTCCTCCGTGTCCGTGCACCGTGAGGGCGCTTAGCCTCACCTGGCACACAAGTGCCATCTAGTTGTCTCCTCTTCTGCTCCTTGTTCACCCCCATCCAATCCGGCTCGGGCTGTAACCCAGCAGTCACGTCCCCACCCTCCATTTCGCCGATGCTAAGTGCGTGCGGGGGTGGGAGCTTCCACGCCTCGTCCGGACGATCTCCCTTGTTGTTTTCTCCCATCCGGCTCCATCTGGCTCGCAACTCCAGAGTCGCCCTCCTATCCTCCATCTCATCCTGCGACAACTCTCGGGCACACCTGGCTGGCAACTCCAGAGTCGCCCTCCTATCCTCCATCTCATCCTGCGACAACTCTTGGGCACACACAGCCACCTCCAGTCGAGGGAGTCCTGGGCTACCTTTCTTCCATACGCCTCCCAGCAGGGAAGCCCCTTTTGGGCACGGCGGGTGGGTCGGGTGCGGTGGGGGTCCGGATCGCCGTGTTAACCCGTCCTCGTTCTTATACCTCACCTCCCACGCTCCCCACGTGCGAGGTTGCGCTCCCGGTGTGTGGCTGCAAGGGTCTACGGTCATAGCGCCCCCCATAGCATGTAGGTCTTTGGTTATTCGGGTTTTCTCCCGCGTAAAATTGGAAGAATGCTGACTCATATTCAAGTGATCATCCACTAGGAATCCAAGGTCCCTCTCACAGTTACTGTTTTTGAGCCAGGTCTCGCCTATTCTGTACTT
Source organism: Protobothrops mucrosquamatus (assembly GCF_001527695.2). Classification (NCBI taxonomy): domain Eukaryota; kingdom Metazoa; phylum Chordata; class Lepidosauria; order Squamata; family Viperidae; genus Protobothrops; species Protobothrops mucrosquamatus. The sequence continues at coordinate 298,004 of NW_015386970.1, forward strand.
ATATTTTCCTGCCTAAATGTAAAACTTTGCTTTTCTCCACATTAAAGTTCATTTTGTTGGAAGATCTTTTTGGATCCTGAGCTTGTCTTCTGGGGTGTTGGCTATTCCTGCCAGTTTAGTGTCATCTGCAAATTTGATGAGTTCCCCTTCTATTCCCACATCTAAGTCATTTATGAAGATATTGAAGAGTACTGGGCCTAAGACAAAGCCTTGTGGTACCCCACTGCTTACTTCTCTCCATGTGATATTTAATATCTCCATTTAATATTTTGAAGTTGTTGATCCTAAGATTATCTTTGCAAAAGTTTATATGAGCACTTTTGTCCTTTAAGCAAAAGAACAGCTCCTATATCAGAAGGTAAGGAACAGATGGTATAATCAGCATTTGGTATAAAATAAAAATATAAGGTTTGGCATTTGTGATGTGCTCTTATCCAGGAAACAGTTTGTTGATTCATAATTAGTCAACACAGTTATTTTCTTTTTTAAAAAAATCATCTTTAGCATGTTGAATTGTAATATATTTTATTTTTACAGGGGATCGGCAAGTCAAATCCTTGGCTTGCCTCTACCCATTTTATAGAGGCTTCAGTGGGGAAAAGGGGGGAAGCAAAAACTGCTATGGATCAGCTGGCAGGCACCTGTATATTAAGGTATGTTGTTGATGCTTCTTTTTAGATGGTCAAAATGTTGGGTTTTTAAAGGCTGAATGGCTAATGTCCCACGTTGGAAGACTGCTGAGCAACTATTTGCTCACCAGTAGGAACAAACAGCCAAGGATTGTAAATCCTTAGCTGTATTTTACCTAAATTTATATTTATTTCGTAGGTGCCTCTTGGTACCATAATTAAGGAAGGCCCCAACGTCGTAGCGGACCTCAACCATCACGGGGAAGAATACGTTGCAGCCTATGGTGGAACCGGGGGCAAGGGCAACCGTTTCTTTCTGGCGAATGACAATCGAGCACCAACAACTGTCACTTTAGGAGATCTGGGTCAAGAAAGATTCCTTCACTTGGAGCTCAAAACTGTGGCCCATGCAGGGATGGTAAGTGTGCCTGTTTGTTTTTCAATATGATATTTAATGTTGAAGAAACAAACCTTCACGTTCAGTCCAGGAATGTTGGAACATGGGAGGTTTAAAAAATGCACTTCTTGGAATAGAATTGACAAAAACCTGATGACCCATAATTCATCTGCTTGTTGAGTATTGCTTAAAATTCTTGGCTTAGAGCAGGGGTAGTCAACCTTGGCTCTTTTATGACTCGTGGACTTCAAATCCCAGAATTCCTGAGCCAGCTTAGCTGGCTCAGGAATTCTGGGAGTTGAAGTCCACGAGTCATAAAAGAGCCAAGGTTGACTACCCCTGGCTTAGAGTTGGTTGATCGGACTAACAACAGCTGATAACTTGGGAGTGGGAAGATGGGGTGGCATTGCCTTCTTTTGCCATTACAGGTAGTCCTTGACTTATGACCACAATTGAGACAAAGCTTTCTGCTGCTAAAGAAAAGTAATTAAGTTGTACCCCATTTTACAAGCGTTTTTGCCACAGTTGTTAAGTGAATTATGTGACTGTTAAGCGAGTCTGGCTTCCCCCATTCACTTTGCTTGTCAGAAGCTGGCTGGGAAAGTTATAGATGGTGATCACGTGATCCCAGGACACGGCAGCCTTCATAAATACATTCCAGTTGCCAAGCCCCTGAATTTTGATCATGTGACCATGGGGATACTGCAAGGATCATAAGTATAAAAACCGGTCATAAAGTCATTTTTTTTCAAGTGTTGCTGTAACTTCGAATGATCACTAAAAGAATGGTTGTGAATTGTTAATTGATGACTACCTGTGCTATTTTTTTCCAGTCTGTAGCACAGATGGCTGAAGGGATGAAACTTCTAAAATTTGTATTTATTTCAATGTATTGACTGAACTTAACATAGTTCACCTAGATTAATTAGATCAGTGATGGCGAACCTTTAGAGACTGAGTGCCTAAACTGCATCCCAAAACCCACTTATGCATCGTCGAGTGCCGGGTGGGTGTGGCCCATTGGGTGGGCGTGGCTGCGGTGGTAACTAAAAAGTGGGACTAAAAAGTTCAATCAATTCCAACTTTGCAAGATCTTTTTTTTCCTGCGAAAAGCTGAAATTGACTGATTGACCTTTTTTTTTTTTTTTTTTTGCACACAGCAGCAGAGGCCTAAAGCGAAAAGGTTTTATAAAGCCCAGCTGAAGGCCTAGGACTGGGGCGACGGCGCGCGGGCCCACAGAGAGGGCTCTGAGTGCCGCCTCTGGCACCCGTGCCATAAGTTCGCCACCACTGAATCAAATCTAGTTTAAACAAGAAAAAAATACGAAATTTGCTATATACACGTTCCATCTTGCCAGTAGAATTAAATGTAAGCTTGAAGGCCAAAGCTATCTCCGTTTCAGTTTGGGCTTTCTATTCCAGATAGGATTCCCCAATGCTGGGAAATCTTCCCTCTTGCGAGCAATCTCCAGGGCAAAACCCGCTGTGGCTCCCTACCCATTCACAACCCTGAATCCTCACGTAGGCATTGTTCACTACGAAGACTACGAGCAGATTGCAGGTACGCTTTTATATTTCCTTCTTCTTCTTTTTTTAATGACCTTCATGGTTTTATTTCCTTTTGGGGAAAAAAATAAAAGCATTTTGCGACAGCGATATCGTGTTGAAGTTTGTACTAAACGGGAGAAAGAAAGCTTAACTGCAGATTACCCTTTTTCACGAACCAAGGCTTGAAAAACATGAACCAACTTGAAAAAAAAATTGAAAGTGTTTTGATTGTCTCCTTGTATGTCAACTGCAAACTAATCAAGGGTATCCAGCTGCCTCACATTTTTCTAGGATTTCAAGCAATGTTCTATGGAATTCTAGAGCAGTGATGGCGAACCTTTTAGAGACTGAGTACCCAAACTGCAACCCAAAACCCACTTATGCATCGTCGAGTGCCGGGTGGGTGTGGCCCATTGGCTGGGCGTGGCCAATTGGGTGGGCATGGCCAATTGGATGGGCGTGGCTGCTGTGGTAACGGCAGACTGGGTGGGACTAAAAAGTTCAATCAATCAATTCCAACTTTGCAAGATCTCTTTTTTCCCGCGAGAAGTTGAAATTGACTGATTGAACCTTTTCTCTTTTTTTTGCACACAGCGGCAGAGGCCTAAAGCGAAAAGGTTTTATAAAACCCAGCTGAAGGCCTAGGACTGGAGCGACGGTGCGCGTGCCCACAGAGAGGGCTCTGAGTGCCACCTCTGGCACCCGTGCCATAGGTTCGCCACCACTGTTCTAGAGTTTTGGAAAACTGATGGGTTAGGAGGCTAAAGGAAAAATGTTCAAGCATACATAGACAATTTTCCATCATTACAGTTTTGACTCTTGGTCAATAATTTTGGGAATAATCTCCTCCTCCTCCTCCTCCTCCTCCTCCTTCTTCTTCTCCTTCTCCTTCATCTTATTATCATTATTATTATTATTCCCTTTTCCTTCTTCTCTCCCTCCCCCTTCTTTTTCTTTTCCTTTTTCTGATTCCATGGCCTGGAAAACTCCTCTAGGAATCCAAATGCTGGTTTTTTTCCTCCCACCCCAGGCAATTTCCTTTTTTCTATCATTCTCCAACAACCAGACTGTAACTGATTGTGTTACAGATTTCCTTGAGTTATGACCACCATCGAGCCCAAACGTTATGTTGCTAAGTGAGTTTGCCCCATTTTATGACCTTTTTTGCCCGTTGTGAGATGAATCGCTGCAGGCTTTAAGTTAGTAGCACGGTTGTTAAGTGAACCTGGCTTCCCCATAGACTTTGCTTGTCAGATGGTCGCAAAAGCTGATCACATAACCCCGAGACATTGCAACGGTCATAAATATGAACCAGTTGCCAAGCATCTGAATTTTGATCACGCGGCCATGAAGATGCTGCAGTGGTCATAAGTGTGAAAAACTGCCGCCTTCTTCTTCTTGTGCCATATCTGTTATCGGACGTTGGCGATCCTGTTTTTATCAGCAGCTGCACGAAAAAGTGCTGCTGAGTTTTGTCCAAACCAGTCCCTTAGATCAGGGCTTTTCAACCAGTGGTACGGGTACCACCTGTGGTACATTGGCACCTGGCAGGTGGTACGCAACCATCCTAGAAAAGTGGTAGCGGGGGAGGGGAATGAGCTGAACCAGTGGCAGCATCGCACAAGCCTGAGCGAGAGACGGCTGGAGCTGCAGGGCTGTCAGGGCTCAGTGGAAGCTCCAGGATCAGCGCCAGGCTCCAGCTGGAGCTCAGCGCTGATCCTGGCGTTTCTGCTGAGCCCAGAAGAAGCGCCGATCAGCTGGAATGTTGCAGCATCTCCAGGCTCTTGTGATTTACATTCAGATGCTTGGCAACTGATTCATATTTATGACGGTCACAGAGTCCCAGGGTCATGTGAAGTGACCAAAACCTGCTGCAACCACCCAGCAGACAGGGGGAATAAAAACCAAACACCCCCCCCCACCCCACCCCCGCTGCCAATCCTCAACAGAAATGCTCACAACAATGAAAACCTCGGACAGGAGGAAGAGCGTGGCCGCGCAGGCAGGCAGGTGTCTTGCTCGGCTGTGGCTTGGGGGGCACTTTTCTCAGTGCCATTGTAACTTCGGACAGTCACTAAGCGAACTGTTGTAAGTCGAGGACTACCTGTAGTTTATCACTTTTTTCCTCTCTTTTTTTTGGTCATCAAGTTTTTGACACCTTGCTAGGCGACTGGTGGTACTCAGATATTGCCATATCCTAAAAGTGGTACAATGGATGAAAAGGTTGAAAAGCCCTGCCTTAGATTTTGAAGCCACAATGTTCTTCTTCTGCCTGGACCTCGTTTGCCTTCCATCTTTCCCTGGAGGATTAAATGGAGTATGCCGTATTTTTCTGGGTGTCGCATCACATGTCCAAAATATTCTAACTTTCATTTTTTAACTATTTTGATGATTTCCCTTGGCTTTCCCAGGCGGCTGATCACCTCCTCATTTCTGATCTTGTCAACCCAGCTTATACGTAACAGCCGCCTGTAAATCCACATTTCAAATGCTTCTAGTCTCTTCAGGTGGCCTTCTGTCAGAGACCAACTCTCTACTCCATAGAGCAGGATAGAAAAAATATAGCATCTGAGAAAAACTGCCATAAGTCTCTTTTCAGTGCCATTGTAACTTTGAACGGTCAATAAATGAACTGTTGTAAGTTGAGAGGACTACCTGCACTCTGTTTTGTCTTATTTTGCAGTTGTAGATATCCCTGGAATAATAAAAGGAGCCCACGAAGACCGAGGACTTGGCCTGGCCTTTCTGAGACATATCGAACGCTGCTGTTTCCTTCTCTTCGTGTTGGATCTCTCTGTGGCTGAGCCCTGGGCTCATTTGGAAGCCTTGAAGTATGAACTGGAACAGTATAAAGTTGGCTTGTCAAAGGTTCCTCATGCCATTGTTGCAAATAAGTTGGATCTCCCAGAATCCAAGAACCATTTGCCTCTCCTCAAGGAGAAAGTGAAGGAGAGGGTCATACCACTCTCTGCTCTGACAGGAGAAAATCTGGAGGAACTGTTGGTGCATCTGAGAGAACTCTATGATGATTATCTGAAAACAGAAAAAGAACAGGCTCGCAAGCCATTGAAATGGTAGTTGGTAACAGAACTCTTCCATTGTCGTTTTGAGATAGGAAGGACATTTGGAGTTTTGGGCGTGGACAAGAGGGCCAGTCTCTAGAACAGGGGTAGGCAACCTTGGCTCTTTTATGACTCGTGGACTTCAACACCCAGAATTCCTGAGCCAGCCATGCTGGCTCAGGAATTTTGGGAGTTGAAGTCCACGAGTCATAAAAGAGCCAAGGTTGCCTGCCCCTGCTCTAGAAGCAGAATAAAACTGCTTTTTTTATTCTTTAAGGTTATAAGGAGATACACAGAGCCCTACCAGCAGAGTGCTCTAGAAGCAGATAAGAAAGAATGATCCATCTGCACAAACAATAAATTAAGCAAGAGACGAGTCCACCAGGCTACAGAAAGTGAAATGTTCTTTTTTTTTTATTGAAAAGTTTTATAAAAATTACAATATAAACCCCAAAACCTACCCACCCTAATCCCCCCCTCTCCCTCCCCCACTTCCCAGAGCTGAGACTTAACAGGGCATAGTTTAATCAAAAGAACATTCAATGAGTTAATAAAGGTATGTTTATTTATTATGACATTTCTGTACCACCAATTCCGCATGGACTCTGGGCAGTTTACAAATTCTTACAACCATCAAATATAGCACCATCGGAGTTCCACTAGAATTGCACTCAAAGCCCATAATGATCTTTCCCATAGAACAGTGTAAATCAGGGGTGGGCAATTAATTTTCCCAAGGGGTTACACACAAAACTGGGACCGTTATTATTTTCCAAGGGGAGGAAAGGACTCTGAGTAGCCTATATCTGGATGTCAGCATTGGATAAATCACTTCTCTTCGGGTCAGGCTATCCTGAACCTAACTGCCCTGAAGCTATCTAGGTGCCAGCTTCGTATAGGTGCCAACCAACACAATATTCATACACACTTGAAACTCAAAAATATACTAAGGCAGAAGCTTGTCCACCCCAAGGATAAAACACATAGACATGTGATGTCCATCTGCATTTGAAAAATAAAGGTCACTTGAAGACAGCCAAGCCCACATTCTGGACAAAGAGGACCGCTGGTTTGAAAGAGAAATCAAAGAGGCCATCTACATTAAGATTGAATAACCTTCTCTCAACAGAAGGGAGAGGGATATGACACCACCCATCTCCTGTTTACAACACAGTTCAGCAGTTCCAAGAAGGCTCCACGCCCATTTGCATCATTCAGGTGACTGTAAAGGCATAGTTAAACCCCCAAGTGGCCTCAGTGACCCTCAGAAAAAGTGCTACCCAGATGGCTACAAGGAATATAAACCCATCCTCCACCATTCAGTCAGAACTGAGGAAGCTTCCTGGACAAGAAGTGAAATGTCTTCAAGTAAAAACAGAATCCAGTTGCCTTTAGGAAAAGGGCCTTTGGGACTTGAGGGTTTATAAATGATGACCAAGAGTACAGTGGTTCACATAGTCAGGACACTGCATGATGAGCCCACGTTCAAGACCTGACTACTGCTGCCTAACAGGGTGAGCTCCCGTCAATCACTCCAGCTCCTGCCGACCTAGCAATTGGAAAGCAAGTAATTGCGAGTGGATAAATAGGTTCCACTTTGGTGGGCACATTAACAGGGACATGAAAGGAGTCCCCTGGGCAATGGTGAAGTCACTGGCTAATACCTTTCAATCCGAAAGCGTCTCGGTGCTTTTCACCCAAACACGAGCAAGTGATGACCAGCACTTTGAATTATATGCAACCAATGTAGCACCTGCGACACAGATAGTATAAGGTACCAGTGGTTCTTACCTGCCAATGGGTTGCTAGCTACATTATGCACCAATTGCATTTTTCATGGATGCTGCCCTGCATGGGTTCAGTAGCAATAGCACTTAGACATATAAACCACTTCACGGCGCTTTTTACAGCCTTCTCTGAGGGGTTTACAGAGTCAGCCTACTGCCCCCAACAATCTGGATCCACATTTTACCAACCTCAGAAGGATGGAAGGCTGAGTCAACCTTGAGCCGGTCAGGATCGAACTGCTGGCAGTCGGCAGAGTTAGCCTAGTGCAGGTGAAGCTAGTGGTGATAGGACATAGGTACTGATGCTAAGGTTTTCTGCTACAGGTAGGTCCACAACTGGCACTTGCTATTGGGAAAGGTCCCGCCAGTCTTGGCTTCCGTCGACCTATCTAGCAGTAGCTGTAAGTGTAGACAGACATCAAAATGATGGAGTGGTTCCTTAGGGGGCATCCTGCTTTGTCTACAGTAGGGATGTCAAAATGGCGGCCCGCAGGCTGGATGCGTCATGCACAGGCCATGCCCACCCCAGCTCCGCAAAGGCAAAAAATGTCGCAATATGTCACGTGACAGGATCGAGTTTGACACCCGTGGTCAATAAGCCAAGTAAAGAGACAGATGGTTTCTAGATAAAATACTTTCATCCAGTGATAACATTTAAGAGGCTATCCTGTCATGCAGGAAAGCATCTGGTACGCAAGCAGGACCCCCAGATTCTCCTTACAGCCCAACCTATCAGGCACTCACAGTAATACGCCTTTGATCGGTGTCAAAATTTCTCTGAGGTAATTTTGCCACTCTTCTCTTAATGGCTATGGAGCATATCTACAAAAAGATATTCACCCAGCAGAAAAGCAGAGGCAGAAGTCACTTTCTTGGTCAATAGTTGGGGGCAGAGTTGGAAGGTGTGATCGACTGATTTTAAGATTACCTTTTGAAAAACAAAAAGCCCTCACACTGTCAGTTAAATCGCTCAATTGTCTGTTAGAAAACAAGAAAATGCTCTGCAATATGGAAGGAATAAAAGTGCTTTTTGCTATTCAGTGGAGTGTTCCTTTATTGCGTAAGGCACATGTTTTTGTTGATTCTGCTTCCCTCCTTGATAGAAAATGTCAGAGTAGAAAGTTTGATTAATCATGATTAATTAAAATAGCAGGTGGAGAAAGATGGTTGGCTCCCATACAATAATTTAATACCATGGTCCCAATTCTTATTAGTTTTTCCTACGCCTGCTGTGAGCAACACTGGCAATTAATCCTGCTATTACATTATAAATTACTAATATCTTAATAGGACAATAGACCTATTTCTAAGGTTGGGTCACTCAACAAGGTACACCAGACTACAGGTAGTCTTCAATTCAACATATAGCCTGTGCACCACAGTTGTAAGTCATGACAGTTATAAAGCAGGTCATTGACATCCCCAACTCAATTTTGCAACCATTTTTTTTGTGGCAGTTGTTCAGTGAACACTGCTCATAAAACAACCACTGCAGTTGTTGAGGGAACCGGTTGTTCACTATGGACTGGTTTTGCTGATAGCCAGAAGTAAATGCTGGTTTTTGTCAAAAACGTTGTAAAATGTCATGTGACCATGGGACATTGCAAACAGGCGACATTGTAGCAGTATTCCTTTATTTGAGGGGCTGCCACAAAGAAGAGGGGATCAAATTATTCTCCAAGGCACCAGAAGGCAGGACAAGAAACAAAGAGATGGAAGCTAATCAAGGAGAGAAGCAACCTGGAATTAAGGAGAAACTTCCTAACAATGAGGACATTGGGGTTCCTCTGTTCGTGCCGAATCATGTAATCTATTAAAGGATTCTTTAAGGTAATTAAGCCTCAAAGTTCTTTGAAAAGTTATTTCTTTCGGAACCATGACACAAAGCATCTTTCTTCAAAACACACCCTCCTAAAACCTGGTCACAGTTTCATCACTCCCAGGTCCCAGTCTCACAAAATCAGTAACCAGGTCTCAAAACAAGGAAGTGTTGTGGGTTTTTTTTTTACATTGGTCCAGTTTCTATTTTCTTCCTTGTTTTTCTGTGCCAGATCTTAAATTATAATTTGTGTGGGCTAAGACTTGTTTCCTGATAGCAATTTGCATTTGGCAAGTACAACACGCCATATAACATTGATCAACCATCTAGCAAAAGGGTCTAAAAAGGTTTTTCAGAGACAAGTGGATAAGATACAGGCGATCCTCAACATACAACCCACAATTGAGCCCAAATTTTCTGTCGTTATTTGAGTTTTGCCTTATTTTATGACCTTTTTGGCCACAGTGGTTAAATGAATCACCGCAGTTGTTCAGTTAGAAACATGATTGTTAAATGGATCTGGCTTTCTCATTGACTTTGCTTGTCAGAAGGTTGCAGATGGTTGAGCATTTGACTCTGGGACACTGCAACCATCATAAATACAGCGTCATGGTTCCGACTGATGAAACTCTTCAAAGAACCTCGAGGCATTGTTTACCTTAAAGCAGTGGTGGCGAACCTATGGCATGAGTGCCAGAGGCGGTACTCGGAGCCCTCTCTGTGGGCACACATGCTGTCGCCCCAGCCCTGCCTCCCCCCATGGCCCCCTCCACACCAGAAGCCTCCCCCAGAGGAGAGTTGCCCCCAGGCACAGCCCGCCTGGAGCAGTGCAGCCAAGGACATGGCAGTCGAGCAGTGGGGACAAGACTCCTTGCACCCTGTCACAAACAGATGATGCTGCAGGGCATGGGTGGAGGGCGTGGCCGCTATGGCACTACTGGGCTGCCTGGGCGATCTGCGGCAGGCCGTGGAGATGGCGGGTGGCCCTGTGGGTGGGTGGGGATGGGGCAGTGATGGAGCAGGGGTGGGGCGGGGTGGGGCAGTTTTTGGGCACTCGGTGTCTAAAAGGTTCGCCATCACTGCCTTAAAGAATCTTTATTCGAGTGTCATAGCATCGGCACGTACATAGTCGAAGCCAAAATCTGGATTCCCCTCCCCTGAACACATAGTATCAAAGCACTATTCCCTCCTCTAATTTACAGTCATAAATCACATTCTCCAATTAGTTTGAAATGCAGACTTTCCCTCCCCATCTCCAACCCGCCACTTCTTATCATCTCTTATTTCAAACAACCTTGCCACTTCTTATCATCTCTTATTTCAAACAACCTTGAATCACACACTACTACGATCTTGTTATGTCTAACTAATTCCCATACACATTCTTCCTCCCCCCACACTATCATCTAATTCTAACTCTAAGAGTAATACACAAGTTAAGGAAAATGGCTGCATCTCCATATGTTGTCAAAGCAAGAACATTCGATGTTAGCAGCGTTGACATACAGACCACTTGCAAGTGTCTGAATTTTCATCATGTGACCACGGGGATGCTGCAAGAGTTGTAAGTATGAAAAACAGTCGTAAGTCATTTTTTTGAGTGCCGTTGTAACTTTAAATGGTCACTAAAGAACGTAGGTCAAGGACCACCTCTCTATATAAAGGGTTATTGCGTAAATAGAACTTCTGAAGGCTTTGCCAAAATATGTTTGACTGAGTTTGAAGTTACTTCAAGCAGATAATGGTAATGTTTTACATGCCAGATGGATTTTCCCCTCCCCTTGGAAATTATGAGGTGCTGCTGTTATAATACCAGAATCAGAATTTTGAGTCTTGTGTTAAGGATCAATGCAACAACCATTTTCGCCTCTCAAATCTAGGTTTGGTAACAGAATTTGTACAACTGGTCCTCGACGTATTACCAATCCCTTAGTGACCGTTCGACACCCACCCACCCCGTAGTCATGTGATCAAACTTGGGGCACTCAGTAACTGGATGCATTTATAGCCATTAAGAGCCGTGGTGGCGCAATGGTTAAAGTGCAGTATTGCAGGCTAATTCTGCCGACTGCCAGCAGTTTGATCCTGACCAGCTCAAAGGTTGACCTAGCCTACTATGCTTCTGAGGTCGGTAAAAATGAGGACCCAGATTGTTGGGGGAAAGAGGCTGACTCTGTAAACCATTTAGAGAGGGCTGTAAAGTACTGTGAAGTGGTATATAAGTCTAAGTGCTATTGCTATGTCTCAGTGCTAAGTGCTATTGCTATTAACAATGTCCTGCAGTCGTGTAACTGCAATTTATGACAGTTTAGCCAAAACCGGCATTTATTTCCAGTTTTCAGCAAAATTACACCCACAGCGAGTCAAGGGTTTAATGACTGCAATGGCCACTTTACGGTCATTGATTTAACGACTGCCATGCACAAGATTGTAAAAATCAGTCCGATCCTGTAACGGACCCCATTTATGACCATCACAACTTACGATCATAAAAGGCAGGCTCCTTTACTGTCGTAAGTCGACAATTATGCAATGCTTTTTTAATGCTTAGGATCTGCTTTCTTCTATTCATGATGGCTACCTGTTTCATTTGATTGGCAAGAGGCATTTCATCAATTTGTTTATATTACGGTAAGTGCCCAATTGTAGTTGTGTATGACTGCAGACAAAATAGCCCATGTGAAAGGTTGTGGGAGAGCAAGTTGAGTGTGACAAATATGCAAATTCATTAATTGGGTTTTGTGTAAACCAGCCCGTGGGTTCATTGGCAATGATACTTTCACATATTGAATTTTACAAAACATCTATGCAGAGTTTTTCTTTTGACATAAAACATTTAGAATATTTGTATGCATGTTATTATTTTCATACTGCTTCCTAAACCAAGGCATCCCTCTTACTTGTTCTACGTTATCAAAAGCAACACACTCACTAAATCTGGTATTTGTTTCCATGATTTCCTGACATTACAAAACAGACAATACAAATGATTGTGAAACATATAGAGTGTATAGCAGTGTTGATTTCATGTCCCTCCTTTGCCTATTGTAGTCCTTGAGCAAATTCACTCAAACTCAATAAAGCATTTCTAGCAGCTAGGCTAATGAATAGGTAGCTAGCTGCTAATAGACCTTTGATTATTCTATTTTTTATGTTTCAGTTATAATAAAACAAAGCAAGGAGAACACTTTTTCTTTTCTTTGTTTGGCCCAGTGATTGTATCACATATTATATCCTCATGCCATCTAAGGGCATTTTAATTTGTCATTTGGCTCTTTGACACAAATGCACCGACAAGCTGCTACCCAACAGATTGAGTAGGAAGAAAATGTTAATCTTTGCTAGATGGCTTTGCAAATAACACTCATTGAGGCTGCAAGGGGCTACTCAAAGGTGTTATTTAGATCCTTCTAGGGCAGTCATCAGAACAAAGACAAATCAGAAACCATTCGCGATAAGTACATTGACCTATGTAATCTAGGCTGAGTTGCAGAATGGATTGATCAAGCTTACCTACCCTGAGAGTAACAACCCACGTTTTACCCGTCCTCGCTTTTGTTTAATTCTATAAACCTGCAAGAATGGTGAAAAAAGCTGGAAAGGAAAGAGTCAGGTATATCAGGTATAAGACATGCAAAATGTGATCCTTGTAACCTGCCAAAGGTAGTTCTTGACTTACGACCACCATTGAGTCCAACATTTCTGTTGCTAAGCAAAACAGTTGTTAAGTTACTTTTGCCCCATTTTATGGCCATTCTTGCCACAGTTGTTAAGTTAGG
>NW_015386970.1:311433-320748 GCF_001527695.2 Protobothrops mucrosquamatus
CAGTGCCGTTGTAACTTTGAACAGTCCCTAAATGATTGGTTGTAGGTCAATGACTATGTGTACTTTGCTACTCTAACTCAATTGTCTAGCAACAGGGAAATGACAACAGCTTTCTATCTTTTAGATGTTTTCACCAATCAGGATCTTTTCATATGCCGGTATTTTCAACCACTGTAACAGACAAAAGGATATGAAATCATTCTGCCCGTTCAGTCTCCAGTTTGTTTGTCATTGGCTTATTCAACAACAAAGATTCAGAACATTCTAAAAGGGCAATTGCAGAGAATCAAAATGATTGGATTGTATTAGTCCTCCTCAGTGCTTTTTTGTAAAAAAAAAAAAAAAAAGGTGCCGGAACTCACGCACAGCTCCAGCTCCAGTCGAAAGATAAGATAAGATAACCTTTATTGTCATTTTTTTTACTGTGGGCACAACGGCACACATCAAAAATGAAATTTAGTTGCCCACTCTCAAAGTGAAACACATACATGACACAACACCTAAACATACTATGTACAACATATGTATAGACCCACACCCCTACATATACATAACACTTTACGGAGCGGGGGGGGAGAAGAAACCGCTTTAGGGAGCTTCTGAGGCGCAGATCACGTGAGCAGTGTCAGCTGACAGACGCCATTGCCGCGGCTTTTGAGAGGGCGCTTGTTCGGAGCCGGCATGTCTTCTGCCACCTCGTCCTCCTCTGCCTCTGATGACACAGAGGCTTCCTCTGGAGCCAGAGTGACCAAGGCGGCAGCAACGCTGCTGTTTTGGGAGCACGCCTGGTCCCTCGAAGAGATTCGCTCCAAGAGTAGGTTCTGGTCCCTGGTGGCCAACACGGGGATGAGGACAGACGGCAGCGGCAGGGGGAGCCCCATGAACCAAGGCAGAGAAGAGGGTCTGTTTTCAGGGGCGTGGAAGTGTTTCCGGGTCGACCTTCGATGCCCCTGATTTCCCCGGGCAGCTTTCTTTCACTGAGCCAGAGCTTTACAGGTAATCCTCGAGTTAAGAGTGTAATGGAGCCTGCTCGTTCCACTCGTAACTCGAAAACTCGTAGAGTGAATCTTGTTCCTTTAGCGAGATCACTCTCTTCCTCGTTAAAATGAGGTATCTCAGGGTGGGGAAGGGCATGGAGGGCCTATTGACGGAACAGGACACCAAGGCCTCCCCAACCCACTAAGATACCTCATGCTTCCCCCTCCCTTCCTGCCATGCGGGACTCACCTGGAAAAGGTGTGTCTCCTCTCTGCCGCGGTTCCTGCTGCCACTTCGATCTGAGGCTATGGGATGCATCCACAGCCACCCGCAGCCCGATCCGGGCTCCGGAGGCCTGGAAAAGACCTGCCGCCGAGATCCATGGCTGCGGAGCAATTTTGCAGCCCCCAGCAGCCCGATCCGGGCTCCGGAGGTCTTTTCCAGGTCTCCGGAGCCTAGATCCGGCCGCTGGGGGCCCACAAAATCACTCCGTGGCCATAGATCAGGGCTCCGGAGGCTTGGAAAAGCCCTTCAGAGCCTGGATCGGGCCACTGGGGGGGGCAAAATCATTCTATGGCCATAGTTCTGGGCTCCAGAGGTCTTCCAGGACTTTGGAACCCGGATCGGGCCACAGGGGACTGTGGATGCGTCCCCTGGCCTCAGATGGAGCAGCAGCAGGAACCACGGCACAGAGGAGACAGAACTTTTCCAGGTAAGTCTTACGTGGCAGGAAGGGAGGGGGAACCATGAGAGCATTAAGTGAACGCTCGTAACTCAGGGATTACCTGTACTCATGCTGGCAGCTTAGAAGGAACTGGTTCTTCCGTTCAAAAACAACTGCCAGAACGCCGTTCCGTGTGTTCTATGACAAAAAAAGCACTGGTCCTCCTGAAGAATTGGTTTGTTAGAAATTTATGCCTCAGTTAGGTTTGGGGATATGGGTAAGAGGAAGCATCTAATAAACAAAGTCCACTAGATGTTCCATTAGCACCATTAATATTGATTTATTTAGTATTTTTACATACAATTCTCTATCCTGAAGTATCTCCACTTGTAATTAGGCATAAACACTAAAGCTGCATTTTGGCTTGATGTGTTGCTAAGAACTTTGCCTCTTTATTGTTTTAGATCAACAGTTATAATAATAATAATAAAGTTGGAAGGGACCTCGGAGGTCATCTAGTCCAACCCCCTGCGCAGGCAGGAAATCCTATACCATTTCAGACAAATGGTTGTCCAGTCTCTTCTTAAAAACTTCCAGTGTTGGAGCATTCACAACTTCTGGAGGCAGGTTATTCCACTGATTAATTGTTCTGACTGTCAGGAAATTTCCCCTTATTTCTGGGTTGGATGTCTCCTTGATTAGTTTCTATCCGTTGCTTCTTGTCCTGCCTTCAGGTGCTTTGGAGAATAGCTTGACTCCCTCTTCTTTGTGGCAGCCCCTGAGATATTGGAACACTGCTATTATGTCACCCCTCGTCCTTCTCTTCATTAAACTAGACATACCCAATTCCAGCAACCATTCCTTATATGTTTTAGCCTCCAGTCCCCTGATCATCTTTGTTGCTCTTCTCTGTACTCTTTCTAGAGTCTCAACATCTTTTTTACATCGTGGTGACCAAAACTAGGTGCAGTATTCCAAGCATAGTCGTACCAGGGCATTGTGAAGTGGTATTAACACTTCACATGACCTTGATTCTATCCTTCTGTTAATGCAGCCTAACACTGTGTTGGCTTTTTTGGCAGCTGCAGCACACTGCTGGCTCATATTTAAGTATTTGTCCACTAGGACACCAAGATCCCTGTCAGTTACTACTAGATCCAGGGATCCAGATGCAGTCTTGGGCATTTGCCCGTCAGGCCCCCCAAGAACCGAGAAAGACACATGGAGTTATTTTTTCCATAGTTTCTTTTATTGTTACTGACCTGTAGACAGAATCTTGCCAAATCAAAGGAACTGTTTTCAAAACTATAGATATACTTTGGGATTAGCTAGGGATGAACCTTCTTAACCCTCTTTCTCCTGACCAAACATTCCATGTTTTGCTGGGTTTTTGCCCACCGAAATGCAGCCCCTCCCACCTGGGAATCCAGACTACATTCCACCACATTGACTGAGCAAAAGGCAAGTAGAGATACCAATGAGCTAAACAGCTCCAGATCCATTTTGTGCATGTTCACCAAGGAAATCGAATACAGTTAGGAGCATTTGCTATTATAGCCCATACTTCCATAATCATTGCAGTTTTATTTTTTTTCTCAACTGCAGAGCACTCTTACTGAGATAGGGATGACTAAAATGTCAAGGAGCTGCATTTCTTATCCCTCTTCTGAAATTTGTTGATTTTACTTTCATAGTTTTGGCCTCCTGGACTCCAAGGCGGAAATTATGTATGCAGGTAATCCTTGAGTTATGATCACAGTTGAGCCCAAAATTTCGATTGCTAAGCGAGATAGTTGTTAAGAGAGTTTTGTCCCTATTTTATGACCTTTCTTGCAATAGTTGTTAAGCAAATCACTGCAGTTGTTAAGTGAGTCATGCAATTGTTGAATGGATCTGCCTTCCACATTGACTTTGCTTATCAGAAGGTCATAAAAGGTGATCACATGACCCCAGGACACTGCAACCAGCCTAACTACATGCCAGTTGCCAAGCGTCTGAATTTTGATCACGTGACCATGGGGATGCTGCAATGGTCATAAATGTGAAAAATGATCATAAGTCACTTCCCCCCCCCACTTCTGTTGTAACTTTGAATAGTCACTAAATTATTGGTTGTAAATCAAGGGCTATCTGTACTTATTTCAAGGTGACTGTCAAAATCTTTTGATACTGAGACTAGATTGTGGAAATGGTAAGGTCTTCTCCATGAGACCCAGATCTTGACATAATACCTCTCCATGATACTCATAAGAGTCCATGATACCCATTTCTTTTTGCTTTTACCGATGTTGGTGTTTCAGTTTTGAAGCAGAGAAAATTCTGTGAAAATGGAATTCAGAAAATGGAAAATGTTGTGAAAATGGAAGTTAAAAAGTCAAAAGGCTCTTTGATCTCCTTCTTCTCCTCCTCCTCCTCCTCCTCCTCTTCTCCTCTCCCCCTTAAAGGACATCCTGATCCCAAAATTCATTTTTTTGCTCCATAGGAAATTTACACAGCTCATTCAAAGTTTAGCGGCCTTCTAGATGTAAAGCATTAATTTCTGATTCATGCATTTCACTGATCCATAATGTAGTTTATTCAGTTTGGGTTAATTGATAAGCGAGAAATCATTAGTGTCTTGTCAGCAACATAAATGGATGTGTCTATGTGGTCATCAGAAGAAGAGCTTGGCACGGGGGAGATTTTAATTTTCTTATCCTTGTAGACCAAAAGCATCAGCCTGGATGCAGTTCAGTAGTTATTATGTGACTTGCTTGGTTCTTTGTAATACCGGTATGTCCAACACATTTGATTACCAGCTGCAATCAACACAATTTAATGTACTCCCTTTGATGCTAAACAACTTTTTGGTTTGGCTACATGGGGGGCTATTTATCTCAGTAGGAACCTATCTGGAGATCAAGACAACAAGCTCTTAAATATGCCTTCATTTTCTTACCGAGAACCCACAGAAGGGGCCTTTTTTCTATGTTGCTCCCAATATGTTCTCTTGTGCTGAGTCCCTATTCTATCTGCTCTTAGGAAAGGAGCCAATTCTTTCTTTAGAGATGCCATTTTTACATATTTAAACAATTGGGTTATTTATTATCACCATTTTGTCAATATTTAACCTGATGGTGTTTTGTTTTTTACTCTCCTGGTGAAAAAATAATCAGTAACAACTGGTATGTAATTCTATTTTCCTTCTTTTATATAGACCTCTGTGCTGATTTGTGGAGGCATTCACTTTCTAGCTTCTCCAATAAGGATCCTACAGTCAGAAACCTTGGACTTAAGTTTTTATCTAATGGCAGATTCTTGGATTATGGAAAGGTAATATTTGATACAGGGCAAATATCCATGTGCAGAATAGATATATGTATTTCATACTGGAGTAACATTCCTATTAAATATCTCAATTAAAAAGCTATCAGAGTTGACTGAGATGGCCTAGACTAAAGCTAAAAGTTTAATAAGATATGGGTGACATTAGACCAATCACCAGGGGACTGTGAGTTTTAGTCTTGTTTGGACATGAAGTCTGGCTGGATGACTTTGGGCCAATCACCAGGAGACTGCGAGTTCTACTCCCACCTTAAGCATGAAAGCCCACTGGGTGACTTTGGGTCAATCACCAGAGGACTGTGAGTTTTAATCCTACCTTATGCATGAAAGCCAGCTGGGTGACTTTGGGTCAATCACCAGAGGTCTGTGAGTTCTAGTCCCACCTTATGCATGAAAGCCGACTGGGTGACTTTCGGTCAATCACCAGAGGACTCTATGTTCTAGTCCTCTCTTAGCCCAAGCCAGCTCACAGGGTTGTTGTTGTGGGGAAAATAGGAGGAGGAAAGACTATTAGGTATGCTTGCTGCCTTGAGTAATTTATAAAAGAATAATAAAGACAGAAGAGATAGATAGAGAGAGGGGGGGGGAGAGGAGTCACATTGAAGCGGGACACTAAGGAGAGTCAGTTGGGATAAAAGTTGTCCCTAGAATAAAACATTGATCTCCTTAAACCTAAAGGAAAGCCCAGTCATCTCTGCTGAGCTATTTCCCAGCAATGTTAGGCCTATTCTTATGCCAGACTAGCTGTACCAGGCCACGCGTTGCTGTGGCTCAGTCTGGTAAAAGAGTGTGTTGCTTTTACATCCAACAGATGGTGCTGTTTTTCAAAAAAAGCATGTTTTTATCTATATAATATAGGTATATAGAAACACACGCGTATTCGAATGCAACGTTGTGTCAAAATTTCAAAGCAATCGGTGAAGAACTTTCGGAGATTTAAGATTTTGAACAAACGAACGTTTACATTTTTATTTATATAGATAAGGGGGGAAGAAACATGTGGGTTCTAATCAGTTCTGTTACTTGGCATGAAATCATAACACTCCTGCCTTCCTGAACAACTTGGAATTCAAAATCCTTTGCATCAGTTATGGGTTGTTTATAGTTATTCTATATTTATTCCTTCTCAACTTATAGAAGTGTGAATATATTTATTTTCACCTTGGGACTGAAGATTCAAAGGCAATCTCCCTAACCGAAAGAGGTTTCTGATTCAATTTCCTGTTGCTACTTATGAAGCTCAGCTGAAATTGAAAATTCACTTCTTATACTATCCCCAGAAGGAAAAGAGGTCTTTCTCCATTTCAAAGTTAACTAAGTCAAATATGTGCAATCATAAAATCGAAATGCTAGTAGCAATAACATTCAAAAGCCAGTTTTTAAAAAGAATGTTGACTCTGAAATAGCTAAAACGTATTTTGGAATAACAGTATCAACACTGACAGTATCTAAAGTAGATTTATTTGTCTATATGCATGCATGTGTGCATTCATTCATTCATTTAAATGTTATGCTGCTTCTGTTCCCCTGAATCTTCTGTGGTCTTTCATTCTCCTTATCTGTCATGTTAGCTGTACCTCAGCTTTAAACCTGGACTCCAGGTTTGTGATGAGAGGACAACATTCAGTTGTAAGGATAGATTCTGACGTTCAGCCACCCAGAACTGAGTAAAGGTGAGTGAGGAAGAACTAATAACAGACAGCTGAGCAAAATAGGTTAGAGCAGGGGTATCAAACTGCCAGCCTACAGGCCAGATGCGTCATGGCGAAACCATGCCCACTCCATTGCCAGCAATGGAAAAAAAGTCACGACATGTCACGTGACGTTGCGAATTTGACACCCCTGGGTTAGAGGTCTTTCCAAAAAGCAGGGCAGCAGAGGGGAAGACTCTACTGAATAATCTTCCTCTGCCCCACATGAATGAAAGCTCAGCTTGATTGGTTTATTGGCCAATATTATCTATCTATCTATCTATCTATCTATCTATCTATCTATCTATCTATCTATCTATCTATCTATTAATTTTTATTTTATTTTATTTATAGTTTGTTGCACAGGCAGCCAGATATTCAGACTGGGTTTGGCATTTTTGACAACCTAGCAAATCCTTCCCAAGGACCTGGGATAGGCAGATGTGGATAATAATAATAATAATAATAATAATAATAATAATAATAATAATAATAATAATAATAATAATAATAATAAAAAAGTTGGAAGGGACCTCGGAGGTCATCTAGTCAAACCTCCTGCTGAGGCAGGAAACCCTATACCATTTCGGACAAATGGCTGTCCAGTTTCTTCTTAAAAACTTCCAGTGTTGGCGCATTCACCGCTTCTGGAGGTAATGCAAGCTGTTTGCAGTAAAGCTGCCTTTTGCAATTGACTGATGGTGAATTTGTCAATGCCGATGGTGCTCAAGTGGTGCTCCAGTTGTTTTAGGATTCCCCCCATATTTATGTTTTATTTATTTAATATTTATTTATTATTTATGGAAGCAGCATAACAAATTTGAATGAATGAATGAATGAATGAATGAATGAATGAATGAATGAATGAATGAATACATACATACATACATACATACATACATACATACATACATACATACTGTGTTTCCCCGAAAATAAGGCAGGGTCTTATTATTTTTTTGCCTCCAAAAGAGGCACAAAGTCTTATTTTCGGGGTAGGCCTTATCTCACCTCTGGCACCAACAGCCCCACTCAGTCAGTCCACTTCTTCTGGGGCCGAAGTTCCGCAGCTGCATTCGGGCCTGCATTTTGCAGTCAGGCCTTTCCAGAAGGCCTAAGCAGCTGAGTACTAAGCTATGGATTCAATCCACAGTGTGGTGCTCGGCTGCTGAGGTCTTGCAGAAACGAGCTATGGATTGAATCCATAGCTCGGTTCTTGGCTTCACAGGCCTTCTAGAAAGCCCTGTGACTGAGAAATGCA
The DNA here is from genome assembly GCF_001527695.2 of Protobothrops mucrosquamatus. Taxonomy (NCBI): domain Eukaryota; kingdom Metazoa; phylum Chordata; class Lepidosauria; order Squamata; family Viperidae; genus Protobothrops; species Protobothrops mucrosquamatus. The sequence continues at coordinate 319,352 of NW_015386970.1, forward strand.
GGCCTGGCTGCAGAAGAGGCCTCAGAAGAAGTGGGCCCATAAGGAGAGGCCTGGCTGCAAGGTAAGTGGGTGCGGGATGGGTGAGGTAGCTCCACACTCCCATCCCCGCCCTAGCTTGATTTTTAGGTGTGTGCCTCGACCCAAAACTAGGGCTTATTTTTGGGATAGGGCTTATTTTAGGCTTACCCCCCAAAAATCAAGCTAGGGATTATTGTTGGTATAGGCCTTACTTTTGGGGAAACATGGTACATACATACATTATACAATAATAAATAAATAAGGGAGAAAACACAGATAGCTCTTGTTAGGCAGACTTGGGGAAATAACTAACCAAGATTTGCCTCTTACATTTTTCGTACTGTTTCCTTAATCTTCATATATCTGGGATGTTCTGCAGTTTGGGATTTCAGTCTTGCATAATGCAAAAACAAACAACTGTGGGACATCAGATGTGCAAAAGATTCTTTCTGAGCAGTAGGAAAATTCCTGCCTCTGGATTAATATTTCAAAGATGGTTTGGTTCAGCGCTGCCAAGGAAGTATCTCCTGAATGCAAATGCTTTGTGTACCTGGTTAATGTAAAGCAAAGTTATTGCTTGAGCTCTGAGGCATTGGAGGAGCATTTTATTAGAAAAAGCACCCCTTCTTAGCAACACCAATCTTAGACAGTACTTAGCAAATAAAGAAATCTGCCGTGTTTCTATAATTGATGAATTTATAAATTTTAATAATAGGTTTGATTAATTGATTGATTATGTGCCATCAAGTTGTTTTCAATTGCTAGCAACCAACAGATTTTCTCCACTAAATAGAAATCTGGATGATGCTTTTTGCAGTGTTTGGTTTTATATTTCATGATGTTTGTATTCAAATTCTTATAATGAAAAAGGCAGCAAAGTTGCAAGCCGTCAAAAGCAGTCTCATTTAAATGAAAACATTTAAAGGTCAATATTTCCACATGAACATTAATTTTTTTTTTAAAAAAAATTGCAAAATATTAACCATAAATTGCAGCTGTTTCAAAACAGTTTATCCCGAAGACCCATTCAGGAGGTAATTTTAAAGGTTGCATCACTCATTTAGAAGAATTGCAAAAACCGAGGGAAATTATTACAGTGAGACAGAATGTTATTGGACAGAAATTTCTCGTCTTGAGCTGGAACAATGTTATGCAAAGTAGAAGAGCTACACAGTAGATATGGTGAATGGTGCCTCAAATCAATAGAAGTTTTGAGACGGAAGTATCCAGACTTTTCCTGGCTTGTGTATAGACAAATTCAAGAGAGATGGCGAATTGATAAAAAAACTGCTTTTTTTATGGAAAATGGGAATTTTTTGAAACAAGTAAGGGATGATGCTAAAGGACATATTAGAAGGATATATAATGTTTTATTAGAA